>NC_143588.1:51651500-51951500 GCF_048544385.1 Mastigoproctus giganteus
AATGAATATTTTGCATCGACATTCACACATGAGGAGTTATTCAGCGAGGGGAATGCCAGAGGTGTATTCAACTCTAGCAGTAAGCTACAGAATCTTGAAATAACTGGGAGTAAAGTGGAGGAGAAATTGTTGAAGATAAACACAAGAAAGGCACCTGGGGTGGATGGGATCTATCCAGTTATATTAAAGGAGGCAGCAAAGGAAGTAAGCAAACCATTAGCCATAATTATCAGAGCTTCCTTGGACTCAGGGGAGGTACCCATAGACTGGAAATGTGCAAATGTGACCCCAATTCATAAAGAAGGATCAAAGGCTGACACAAGTAATTATAGACCTGTGAGCTTAACTTCTGTTCCAGGAAAATTAATGGAGGCACTGGTTAAAGAAGCACTGCAGGATCATTTAGACAAGACTTCAGTTATAGCTCGGACACAGCATGGTTTTGTTAAGGGGAAGTCTTGCCTGACCAATTTGATTGGATACTATGATGCAGTCACAAAAGAACTGGATGCAGGGAATAGCTTTGATATTATATACTTGGATCTTAGAAAGGCTTTTTGATAAATGGAAGACTGCTACACAAATTGGAGCAGTGTGACATTGGAGGCAAATTGCTGCTATGGATAAAGGGGTGGTTGAGGGGGAGAAGACAGAGAGTGGTAATCAATGGACACTGCTCATCGTGGACTAATGTTATTAGTGGAGTCCCTCAGGGCTCAGTGTTGGGTCCATTATTGTTTTCTGTATTTATAAATGATATTGATGATGGTATATCAAGCTTAATGTCCAAGTTTGCAGACGATACAAAGGTTGGCAGGGTTGTCAAGGACACTACTGACACTATGCTGCTGCAACAGGATCTGGAAAGGTTGAGCAGATGGGCTGAGAGGTGGCAAATGAAGTTTAACATTGACAAATGTAAAGTACTACACATGGGAAACAGCAACCCCAGAGCAAGGTATCAACTCTGTGGTACTACACTGACAGTGGTAGAGAATGAAAGGGACTTGGGGGTGGTTGTGCAGGTAGATATGAAGTTCTCTGAGCAGTGTAGACGGGCTGCAAGAGTAGCTCATGGAGTATTGTCAATGATATACAGGAATTTTTCCAGCAGGGATAAGGAGGTGATTATTCCCTTGTATAAGGCAATGGTCAGGCCACACCTAGAGTACTGTATACAGGTCTGGAGGCCTCATTTCAAGAAGGATGTAGAGCTGCTGGAACGAGTACAGAGAAGGGCAACAAGATTAGTGAACGGAACAAAGGGGTGCTCTTACGAAGAAAGGCTTGTTTTGCAAATTAGTGTCTGGAGACTAGGCACCAGCGAGGTGATCTGATAGGGGTGTATAAAGCCTTGAATGGTTTGAGAATGCTCAATGCTGATGGAATTCTTCCTCTAGCTCAGAATAATCACCTGAGAGGGCATAAATTCAAATTGAGGAAAGACAGATGTAGGATAGACGTGCGGAAATTTGCCTTTAGCCAGCGGGTGGTTGGTTGGTGGAACAGACTTCCATCCCTTGTCGTGGAGGTTGATAGCCTAAATAGGTTTAAGGCTCAGCTGGACAGGTATCTTGAACGAACAGAGGGGTGAAGTGGAAGTGGGGTTTTTTTTTTTTTTTTTGGCTGATGCTGCATAAGCTTGCTTTCTTGCATCAAATGCCTCTACTAATGCTAATATGTTACAGGTATCTACCAGAAAAACCTCGCAGATGTTGCTCAAAGGCAGATTGGATAACGGGCAATCTGCCTTTGAGCAACAATTAAATATACTTCTAGTACCAAATATCTGGGAATTAGGCTAGATGACTAGTTGAGCTTCATCCCACAGACAAAATTTATCAAAGAAAAATGCAAGTCACTCCTATCCAGACTACAGCAAGATACCAGAAAAGAGTGTGGCTTCAAAGGCCACATGCTACGTTTATATTAAAACTGCATCTTCCTTTCCATCCTTGCTTATGGCGCTGGTGCTTGGGGATATAGAGCCATGAAGACAGCTATCATAAAGCAACTCCTATAAGCATAACAGGCAGCTCTTCTCACGATAACTAGGACCTGCAGGACCTCAATTGTGGCACTTCAAGTTTTAACAGGAAGGTTGGCTATTCATTGTGAAGTACAATACAGGTACTTGAAATATAACTTAAAAAAAGGGATATTCTACTTTTCTCAATAATATACGACTTGATTTAAATGCTTCAATTTCTACAGAGCTGAAATGTCTTTGATCCAATTTTGTTAAAAAATTGCAAGATGACTGGAACACTTCTGTGCTTGGTAAGGCAACAAGAGAATTCATTCCTACTGTCGTGGAATTCAAAAATGAGGATTTCCTTTGGTTTTTCCCTGGTCTATATGGTTCTTATGTACTGACTGGACATGGGAGTTTGATTTTTTTTTTTTTTTTTGATTTGGTAGTTGTTGGCGCATCAGCTGCTGTGGCCATATTGCACCTCCCAAGGTTTTTGCAGTACTTTGATCCAAGCCCGAGGCGGGAATCGAACCCGCGACCTTTGGGTTGCCGGGCAGGTACTTTACCCACTCGGCTAGCCCGGTCGGCATGGGAGTTTGAATAGCAAACTCTACAACCTAGGATTGTCTCCTACTCCATTATGGCCGCTGTAGCAGAATGGTCATGCGTGCGGGAGCATAAGTACTTATGCCTTGAGTGACCGTGGTTCAAGTCCACGACTGCAATAGGGTGCTGTTTCTTGTATTCTGTCTATCTTGCGAACTCCTCTGAGAGTTGGGTGATCCCAGAGTATAAACAGAAAATTTATTTTATTTTTATTTCTGTATTTATGGGCTCGAGGAAGATGTAGATCACATTCTTGTGGACTGGCATCTATATAGCAATTTTAGAAATGAACTGAAGTTAATCACAGGCGTCTTTTCTAGTGAAAATAAGGCACTGTTGATTCAAACTTTAGATGCTTTTAAGGAATTCAACTTTGCTATGCACATTTTCCAAAAAAGAATGGACCTTAGATCGTCTCTTCAGGTTGACTGACTAGTGACTGACATGTTTTATTCTGTTAAGTAGAAGTGATTGATGGCTAGACGGAAATTTACTTGGTTGTTATGCCATAGATCTCTGTTATGTTGTATCATCAGGTAAAATTATTCGTTGGCATTTTAAAATTTCACCTGCACTGAAAACTTGTTTGAATAAACTGTGTTAATTTACTTGTATGTTTGTATATAAGGTATTCATTTCTTGGGATGTGAAGTTCCTAACTATTATCCTGGGATTTTATTGGTGGAGTTGCTCACTGGATGAAAACTGATTCACTGAATAAAGAGTTTAAACTTGACATTTATGTGACACATCTTAAACTCAGTGCTGTGTCATTGCTGGACCTGTGACTGATGGACTCACGACTAAACTGTACTCTGTATCAGTTTTGGTTTGTTGAAGACCATCAACTTTCTTTTGTATTTCTTCAAAAGGATGTACCAGGAAGAGGAAATTACCTTGCTAATTCTGGTCTAATGTAGTACATCAACCTCTTTCTTCAATCTCTCAAGAGGATGGGACCATGGAGATAACTTTAACTTGCTGATCCTCACTGGAAATGGTTGTGGGATGTTTTTTCCTATGATTCTGGCTGCTCAAGAAGATCTTCGAATGCTGCTGTTCCCATGTCGGGATGGGATTTCTCAAGGAAATTTTCTCCTGAAAGATGTGTAATTTTCCACTCAGTAACTTCCATTTCGTCAGTAGATCCACCTGTTTGATCATCCACTTTTCTTTATTTTACTTCCCCTACCATACCATTCCCACTGTATCCAATTTTCCTTTCATACACTAAATTTGATCTATGCTGGGGTTATACCCTGGTAGGGATCAGCAAGATGATAGTAGATCCTGGCCGCCTCCATGTGGCGGGGATGGGCAGTGAGACATAGTGATCAGGTGTTGTTGCTTCCCACCTGCTAAGAGCCAGGTAGTGGCCGACAATACAACAACAGAATACATCACACCCAACACACCACATACAAATGGCCTGTTTTGGCATAAGCTTCAATACACCAAGTACAATAGCGGCTAATGGGGGAACCTTGTGATTCCCCCCCCATTAGCTGTCATGAATATCACTGGTTAGATTTACATATGTATATTTCTGTAAAAATTATAAAACAGTTTAATATTAATTTATGTGGTTCGGTTCAAAATTTATATTTAGTTGTGGCTTGCATCACACACCCTTATATAGCGAGCATGCACGACAGGATGTTAGTGTTTGTGTGTGGGGGGAGGGGGGGCAAACGGGCCAATATGTATCGCACCGATCAGTCGTGTGAGACAAACGCCAGTGGTTTGCGATATATATATATATTACATTGAAAGGGGGTCTGCAATAAATATATTAAGTTGAAATGGGTTAGCGAGTCAAAAAAGGTTGGGAATCGCGGATATAATCCAATAATACAGTAAAAATCTGAAAATCCGGCCTGCTCGGGGTCTGGGTTGATCTGTACTTTCAGGTTTTACAGATTCTCAGTCAGTACTTTAAAATTCAAATTTAAATGGAATAAAGAAGAGATGACCAGGAAAATTTTGACAGTTTATTCATTAGCAAATAAAGCATGCTTCATTTATCAAAACGAGCAGTTTTAAAAAAAATAATAAAGTCAACACCTAACTAAGATGTAAACAAAAATTTTCAGCACAAAAAAAAAAAAAAAAAAAAAAATGTATGTAATACTTTAAATCGTGTTTAAAAATTAACAATGTGAAAGAAAAATGTAGTATATAAATGAAAGCAAAAGATACATATTTTATAAAAATTATTTGTTTTAGTTTATTAATGAAACATTTTCATATAAAATTCAAAGTTCGAAAAACAAACAAATGTTATTCTTTTTTTTCCCCCCCGGGATTTCTGTTGCACTGCTTGTGGATGGAACACTTCCAGCTTCTGCTCTATCTGCTGCACTGCTTGACACTTCTATTGCTTTCTTTAAACACTTTCATATATCATCTTGTTTATGACTTTGTAATTTTTTTGTGATAAAATTATTATGCACCATGTGCGCATGCATGATGTCCTGATGACTGAGGCTATGGTACTGTTCTATAAATTTAATAACTGTTGCAACGGACTTTTCTTCAGTAGCCCAAGATATCTTTTCTTCTTCAACTTTGTCGTTGTCTTTACCAGATTCTTCTGAATAATTCTATTCTATCTTATCAGGAATTAACACTTTGAATAATTTCTTGATCAGTGAAAGTCGCTGGAACTTCAACATCATCTTCAATGCGTATTCACTCTTCTATTGTGATCAGCATTAAGTTTGAGTAGAGGGTTGTCTTCCGTAAAAAAATTAACAGTTTCCATCAATTCTTTCACTTCAGATGACTTCAGTTTTATGTGAAATCCTTCAAAATCTTAATTTTGATCAGATTGTAGATATTCAAACTAACCTTCAGCCATAACTTTCGCCACGCTCTTAAGAGTTACAGGCTTGACTGCATTCCATGCAATCGCGAGTGAAAATGTTGCATATTTGATTGTAAAACTGCGTTGAAATTCCGAAGGGTCGACATTCTCATGCATCATTTTTGTCATAAAATCATTTTTATAGTGATATTTAAAGTTCCTAATGTCTCCTTGATCAATGGGTTGAATTAATGGTATTCCGTTTTGTGGCAAGTAACATAAAAATATTTCCACAATCAGACACTAATTTTGATTCATGCGGATGGGTCCTACAGTTGTCAAGAAGTAAAAGGCACTTTGTATTTGCAGGCTTCCCCAATTTTCTCAAGTTCTGACAAACTGATGAACAAAATCAGGCACAAACCAATTGTGAAATATATCTTTGTCCATCCAACCATTCCTTTGGGCTTTATAGGTCACAGGTAACTGCACAATTCCTTTAAAGGCCCGTGGGCGCTGAAATTTACCAATCGCCAAAAGCTTAATTTTATGCTGACCTGAAGCATTAGCACACATAAGAACTGTTACTCTTTCCTCATTAAGCTTAAACCCTGTTGCATTTCATTCATGGTTTCCAGCCAAAGTTTTTATGGGCAAACACTTCGAGTAATCTGCTGTTTCATCAGCATTATAAATTTGATCGGCCGTAAGGTCATAGTCAGATCCAATTTTTCCAAAATGTTGCACTATATTTTATTACTGCTTGTGTTTCAGCTGACTGTCTTTCTCCAGCAATATCTAACTGTCTAATACCATAATGAGTCTTGAAATTCCTAAGCATTCCACCACTCACTCTGATTCAATGTTCATTTCCTCCTTAAAAGACCTTGCTTTGGCAATAAGAATGGGACCATATCTTCCGATTGTTTTAACAAAAACCATTTGTACAACAATTTATCGAGATACTCTAATTTGGGCCGAAGGTTCAGATGAGATTGTGAATTCTAGAATTTTATTCTTTGCCC
This sequence comes from Mastigoproctus giganteus, assembly GCF_048544385.1. NCBI lineage: Eukaryota > Metazoa > Arthropoda > Arachnida > Uropygi > Thelyphonidae > Mastigoproctus > Mastigoproctus giganteus. Next base: position 51,657,913 of record NC_143588.1, read on the forward strand.
TTTTTATATCATAAATTGTAGGGTTTTCGATATTGTATGTTTCCATTAAAACAGTATGAAACTTGAAATATTTTCTTAAATATTTCAAGTTTCTTAAATTATTTCTAGGAGCCATAATTATAGGCATGAAAATATGTATGCTATATATGTTAAATAAAAAGAGTAGGCCAAAAATTATAGTTTTGCCTCAGTTTGATTGCTCATTTCAAAATGGTGACCGCGAACTCTCTTCTTGTCGGGGGCATCTGTGACACTCACGTATGTACGTGCGCACACACAGAGGGGTGAAGTGGGAGTGGTTTTTTTTTTTTTTTTTTGGCTGATGCTGCATAAGTTTGCTTTCTTGCATCAAATGCCTCTACTAATGCTAATGCTAAAAAGTCCGGATTCTCGAGTGGTCCGGATTTTCAGACCTTTACTGTAATAATTAGTCCAATAAAAAATTTTATTTATTCAAAATTCTTTCTGAATAAATAAGAGGAAGAAAAGTAATACCGAGAGCAAAAGACAAAAGTTTTTTTGATGCAGAGGAAGCAATGTTTGTAATGTGCTTGTGCCAAGGGAGATTGGAAGTCAGGGTAATCCCCAAAAGAGATATATCATTTTGCTTAGAAATCGGAGTGTCACCAAAGATAAGCCCACGAGCAGAAGACTCCTTTTTGCAAGAAATAAGACAAGACTGAGTTTTAGAAGGATTGAAATCAACTAAGTTGTCTTTGCCTCAATGGAGAATTACCTGGAGATTGGCATTTAAGGAATTGGTAGCAGATATTCGAAAAGTTGAAGCTCATTGAGAAGGGCAAGATTTTTCAAAATGGAAAGTGGAATGCAATGTGCTATCATCGGCAAAACTATGGATAGGATTTCCAGTCAATGGAAGACAGTCATTAATATACAAGGGGAAAAGAGTGGGGAAAAGAACTGAACCTTGGGGGACACCAAGATTAGTGGAGAAGTTAGAAGACAGAGAGCTATCTACCATCACCCTCAGTGAGCGATCCAAGAGAAAACTGTATAACCAATTACAAAAAACAAATGGGAAACCATATGATGGGAGCTTGTTTAGAAGAACTTTATGCCAAACACAATCAAAAGCCTTTGAGATGTCATGAGCAAATGCTAGTGTTTCACAGAAATTTCCCATTGAATATGCCCATAAATGGGTAATATAAGCCAGAATATCACCAGTGGATCGACACTGACAGAATCCATACTGGCGATCCTTGATCAGACAGAAGGTTACTAGGTAGTTTAAGAGTTGACAGTTAATTGATTTTTCCATTATTTTAGAAATAGTAGAAGTAACTGTAATGGGACAATAACTGGATAGGAGTGATCTGCCACCTTTTTAGTAACTGGCTGAATATGAGCAAATTTCCAAGCAGAAGGAAAAACACCTTTGGAATAAGAAAGTGAAAAAAGGCGGCAAAGAACAGGAGTAAGTTCAGGAGCACAGGTTTTGAGAACAAGCGGAGAAACACCAAAAGGACCCGGAGTTTACTTAGCATCAAGATTCGTCAAAATCCTTCTGACATTGTTTTGACGGAAGACCACAGGAGGCATTGAATGGAGCGTGTTGGGAAGGGTGGGAGGTGTTTTACCAAGATCATTAATACACGAGCTGGAAAAAAATGGGATGCTAGCAGGTCAGCTTTATCCTTGGCTGAAGTGACAACAAAACCATCTGGTTTTAACAGAGGTTGGCGCAGAGATAGGCAAAAGTTGCGGCCAACAGCTTTCACAAGAGACCAGAATGCTCAGCTACCATTAGGGCAAGAAGCAAGTTTTCTACTCTTGGCCTGTTTAAAATCTAGTCTGGATTGATTAATAACTCCTTTACAATTGTTGTGAGCTTTAGTATATGCAGAAAATGAAACTGGAGAATTGGAAACATGCCAATTATGATATGCAACATTCTTCTCTTGAACAGATTTAGCACATTTATTGCAAAACCAAGGTTTAGATAAATGACAAGATTTTAAAGTGGAGTGTGGAATAAAGGATTCCATTCTTACAAGAATAATTTCATTGACACTATTTAAGCAAACGTTGACATCAGAAGTTTTGAAACAGTAATCCCACCAAGGAAAAGAAAAAAAGAAATCTCGCAGGTCATCCCATTTTCCTTTCTTGTAATGCCAAACAATACGAGGTTGGATGTATCCATGAGATAGAGGCTCCACTGGAGAAGAAACAATCACCAAATTGTGATCTGAGATGCCTAAAGGACCACTCACTTCAACCGTGTACTTAGAAGGGTTGTTTGTAAGAAAAAGATCAAGCGTGTTGGTTGTATGGTTATGATTGTTCGGTATTCCGGTAGCTAAATGAAAAATCTGTGCGAGGTCATTAGTAATTGCAAAATCCTTAGACCTTGACAGGTGGGTCGGTGTGAGTAGAAAACAGAAGCCAGCTGGAATTGTGAACATTAAAATCACCAAGAAAAATTACCAAACTATTAGGAAAGTTGGACTGGAGAAAGTCAGGTTGCAATAGAGGAAGTCAAAGATCTTCAAGTGATTAGTGGAGTTGGGAGAATGATAAAGACAACAGATAAATTTGACAGAATGAGTTAGAGATATTTTAAGCCAAAGAAGATCCAAAAGAGGAGATTCCAAATTACCAAGTCTCTGACAGGGAATATCGGAACAGACATATGCACAAGTAACACCTTTGAGGCAAAAGGAATCATACAGCGAATAATTTGGGCAACTGAGATGAGCAGTAGTTGAATCAACTGATAACTGATAACTCTGTCAGAAAAGATACATGGGATTTGGCAGACTGCAAGTGGGAATGGACTTCGTTGAGATTAAAACTGAGACCAGGTATATTTGTGAAATGAACTTAGGAAGTGTTTGGGTGGTTTAAATCTTTTCGCAGATAAGCTTACTCTATTAGTTTGACAATTCATGGTGTATTCAATAGTAAGAAAAAGTGAGGGGGTGGGGAGGGCCTGTTTGAAGTAAAGAAATTTTTGGATATGGCTTACACATGGTAAGAATATACCCAGATCCTTGACATAACGTGGCCTTGGACCCCCCCCCCCCATATACCCAGATCATTGACATAACGTGGCCTTGGACCCGACCCCCCCCATACACACTACCCAGACTCTCTCCAGTCACTATCTTGCAGAGTAGAGGTAGCAAGACTAGCTGATCCTGAAGTCTCCCAAAGAGTTACCAACAGGTTCGTTCCAGTGTACAACCTAGCGGCCTGCCTGCAAACACTGTTTTAGAGCTGTTCCCTTAAAATGTAAGGAGATTGGATCTCGCCACGATGTTCGTCATAACCTGAAAAGTCATCAGTCATACTGCATGATAGAAGAGATGGGGAAGGGTTGACCAGAACTGGGGTTGTTTCTCATAATTTCGCCCTTAACCGCTGCTGATATAATGAATTCTGCATGGAACAGTGACATTAGCATTAGCAAGGGCGCATGATGCAAGAAAGCAAGCTTATATAGCATCAGCCAAAAAAAAAACTCATTTCACCCATCCCCTCGCTCCCAATGTTTGTCAAGTTCTGCCTTGAATCTATTTAAGCTATCACCTTCTACAATGACAGATAGAAGTTTGTTCCAGCAATCAACCAGCCGCTGGCTAAAGGCAAACTTCCGCATATCTATCCTACAACAGTCTTTCCTCAATTTGAATTTATGCCCTCTCAGGTGATTATTCTGAGCAAGAGGAAGAATCCCATCAGCATTGAGCATGCTCAAACCATTCAAGGCTTTATACACCTCTATCAGATCACCTCCCTGGTGCCTAGTCTCCAGACACTGTAATTTGCAAAACTTAAGCCTTTCTTCATAAGAGTACTCCTTTATTCCATTCACTAATCTTGTTGCCCTTCTCTGTACTCGTTCGAACAGCTCTACATCCTTCTTAAAATGAGGCCTTCAGACCTGCATACAGTACTCAAGGTGTGGCCTGAGCATTGCCTTATACAAGGGGATAATCACCTCCTTATCCCTGCAGAATTCTTTTTAGCGTGTAACAGCCCAACAATACATTATTTCTATTTCATAATGAAAATATATCATTTCACACCAGATGTGAAATGGTACTGTCTGGGTGTGAAGATGTGGTCATGCAAATTCTCTACCTTAAAACTGCTGAACACCTTTGGGATGAAGAAGTACACCAAATTTTGGCCAGGATAACAGGACCCCAAGTGAATTAGTGTTGAGTATACTAATGAAAATACAGTGTGTAATTAATGCCAAAAGAAGGCCAACACACAATGAAATACTGAATAAATAAAAGGTTCTAACATGCAAATAAAAGAATATTAAAATGCAAAACATGCAAGTGTTAGGTTTTTAAAAATATGTATGTTCAGCTTAACTATATTTTCATTCATTTTTTTAAAAATTGTAAGGTGCAAAAGTGAAAGTTTGCATATTTATTGGTCCAGCAGTTAAGTAGATGTCATCTTTGCAATAACTGGAAGACAGAACAATTGATGCTGAGTTTCGTGCCTGGAAATTAATTTGCCTTGTAGTGAATGGTTTTTTTGGCCTTCTTAAAAATGAAAATTTCCACAAAATAATTACTAATTAGATTGAAAAAAAAATTACATAAAATGGGATGCACAATATAAATTAACCTTCATTACTTACACTCTCACCTGGATTTTAACAGACCCAATCTGGGTGATGATAGTGAAGAGTATGAGGAGAAGTTCCATCATGCCATATAGTCAATAGAGAAGAGATACCAAGGAAGGTGAGGATGTATGGTATATCCTGTTGAAAACTCCAACAAAAATCTCTGTATATACAATCCTTTTTTGTGTTATTGTGGTGGGTTGTGTAATGAAGTGAAAATAACTAGCTGTTTAGGTCTCATACTAACTTACCATAATTACTAATTACTCCAACAAAAACATCAGCTTCATCCTCTTCAGAAAAGTAACCATTAAATAAGAATCTTAGAAGAGAGCAACCATCTGCATGGAACAGTCAAGTAATACAAGGTGTTCCCTGAAAATGACCGAGCTCTTAAATCTGTATCAGATTCAGGTATTTATTTATTTAGAGATTTAACACTAACTGTTTCAAATTTGAACAAACTGTATTCCCAATCAACACAGGCTTGAAATACTTAGTTTCAATTTAATATCAGAATATTATTTCCATTTTATTGAGTGGGTAAAATTATTAAAACAAGAAACCATATCATGTTAAACATTCTTTAGTTTCTAGCAATTTAAAGTTACAATTTATATACAGTGACTCATTCACATTTATGCAGATAACTATGTTCGTATTCAAAAAAGTCAAAAACATAACTAAAGAAAGAGTGGCCACCAAATTTCAACTAAAATAGGTGCAAGCAGAAGAGTATACACAATGTTAACCATTAAAGACAAATTTTATTCAAAAAACACATTAAACATTGTGTCATTTAAACTACTATTTTTTCAATACTTTCTGTAAATAATAAACAAATTTGCATACATTTACCTATCCAAACTTATGATATATGAAGTTCAGACTTTTTTTATTTGCAAAATGTTGTAAACACGTACCAAAAGATGGTCACTAAACTTAGGCTAAATACAAGCAGAGCCACCTAACATCAAATCCAGCAGGTCTAAAATTGAAACCTAAATAATGAAATAATTAAGAATAACACTTTGTTGTTCACCTATGCGGTTCTGATAACCAAGTGTGTCTTACAGATTTCTGACTAAAAATCAAACACTAGGCTTATCACGAAATTGTAAAACACAACTAATTATCAAAAGAGAAGGCAGCTATGATTATATCAGTTTATTATTGTTCAGTGTCTGGACTTCTCGGCAAGCAAATAAATGCACTCAGAAGTTCATTTATTATTTGCCCAGAGTTCAACACTGTGGTTACCTATGCACTTTATCTAAACCTCAATCAGCTGGAATTCTGTCCCCTAAACCAGAATGGAGGGTATCAGCACAAGATGATCCTTGCATGTTATCTTACTAGCCAAATGATTCTAAGAAAGCTATCCCAGTCTCTCCTTTATGAATTTCCATAGGTCGTAGTGTGTGGCAAAAAATATTGGATTCCTATGGTGTTAAGCTGGAAACTAGAATGTAGGAACAACATCCCAGTGATGCTGCTAATCTGCAAACACAGCAGTGACAATTCTGGTACTCTCCACAAGGTAAGTGTCTATGATGAGGAACACTTATTGAGAATTACTGTCCTGAGAAAAACTAGGACAGTAATTCTACAATTTTCAAAACAAAAACCTTGACCATCCACATCTTGGCATCCAGTTAATCTGGAGGATCAAACTGATGTTTTTGTTATGTTTTTGCTGCAAAACACAAGTTCAATATTACAGCCCGTGGGAATAACCAGCACATTCAAGAGTTGTTACAGTAGCTATAACTTAAGGTAAGTTACCTATCGCATGGCAAATGATAATACTTCAAATTACACATAGACAGTATCTCACAGGAACACATCCTCTGTTTATGCCAATTATTTGAATGGAAAAATCCAATTTAATTTATTTCAATTTACATTGTATTTTCTAAAAATACATACCCATCATAAAAACAGAGCAGGTTGTAATCTGCTTTCTCACACTAACAGATCCAGATAGCACTTTTGCAACAACAGAATACCCATAAATTGTTATAAAATTAACAATTATATTCATGTGAAAAGAATAAAGATTATTAAGCTTACAAAAAAAAAATCTTACTTCAAGCATCTGTTGTGTTCTCATTTCCCTTTCAATTCTAAGCTGTTCTAATCGTTCAAACCGCTCCTGTTGTTTAACAAGACGCTGATGTTCCTTCTGCCTCCGGGCTTCTTCAGCTAAGAGAAAGTTTATTTTTGAAATTCAGACACGTGGCATAAAAAACAAGCAGAAAGAATTAATAGAAAGTTTTTATGTTGCTCAAATTCAAAATTTTTTAAATCATTAAATTTAATACTGCAACATGTAATAATTTATTTCAAGCAAAAAAGTGCATCAAGATAAAAACTGAAAAGTTAAATCTACCGTTCGTTGTTACAATTTCCATGATAAATCAAATAGCAGTGAATATTTATTCCGCAAATGTAACTCTGATGGAGAGTAATGCATACTGAGAGACAGTGTGTATGATGCACAATGAAATCAGTCACGTGTATGAGGAATTTCCATCAAAATTGGCTTCCAGTAAATAAGAAGCAGGAATGCAGTACAAAATATCTCTTTATAGTGCAAAATTCTATCATTATGAACGAAAAAATATATAAATAAATAAAAAAGAAATGGCCCTCAAATGTCACCATTACAAGATTAATGACTGCACTCAATTATCTAAAAATTAAACAAAGTATGATCAGTAAAACTTATTACCATTCACCAGAATAGTGTGCACAGAATTAAATAAGGTCACATGGAACTAATGTATAATATCATGACTTGAAAATTCCACTTGGAAGGCATGATATTTCCACCAGAGGACGCTTCAGCATATGAAGTGTTCTAAGCACATTAAAAGCCCAAGGTCTCACTAAATATCTAAGTTCTAAAAGAAGCTCTAAAGGCAAGGTGGTAGGGGGACTATCTACAAACCAATCAATCTGAGTGTTATGCAGTTCGGTGCAGTGAGGAAAATCATGGTGTGTCAATCAATAATGAAATAAAGATGAATATAGATAGCAAATGATACTCCCATAGACAGCATGGTTTTGTGTAAAAAATCACATTAAACTAACCTGATTAGCCCTTTTTGCAAAATCACCATGCTGAAAGTAGGAGGAAATAATTTCTTTGGATTTTAGAAAGATCCCAGTCCTGCCTGTATAAGTCAGAGCATCTAAGGTCCCAAGATGAATTGCAGACTGGCTATAGGATAGGACGCACTGGGTTGTAATAACAGTAGTCATAGCGGGTTTCTTAACCATGTCTGTGCCCAGGTGGGCTTGAAGACTCTTCATGAAATTATTTCAAAAACCAAATCAGAATGTTAAAGGGCACATGCACACACGCACATGATAACAACAAATTGCAAATCAGAAGAAATCTTTAAAAAAATGTTGTTAAAAAAAGTTATTTATATCTATTTTGGTATAAGTTCATTGAATTTCAGAATTGGTACGTTAAAATATAGCATTTGCTGATATAAGTGCTTGCTATTTCTTCTTCTTATGATTTTTAAATCTATTTTTGTGCTGTGATCTACTAAAAATCTAAAATCACTTGACATTACATATAAGAGACTGCAGAGCTTGATGAAAGATTTTTAGTGTACCCTGAAGTGTTACTTGATACATGCTTGAAAATTTATGTGTATTCTTTAGGGTCCAATGCAAGAAAAACATATCATAGCATGTTTTCCAGTTAATAAGATGCACTTTTTCCGTGAAAAATGGAGCCAAAAATTCTCATGTCTTATGGCCCAAACAAGTCAACCCCGCACCATTTCGTTAGTATCAACACCTACTAAGGTGGGGGTGGGGGATAAATAAATAATAAATGGGAGGGGGAAATCAAAAATCAATAAAAGGTTTATATTTCAGTGTAATTTCAAAAAAATTAAAATCAGATTTAAACACAGGAACACACACAGTTTGTATTTACATCTTTTTACCATTAATTTAATACACACAACGCATTAGTGAGCTCCTAATAACACTGATTTTGTAAGGACGAACTATTCATTTCCATCAGGCACTTTAAGCAATGTGCCTAGGGCTTATAAAATTGTGAATGCCATATGAAAAATAGGGAACTAAAATAAAATTCTAGAACTAGTTTTTAAATACAGATTTCTAAGATAAATCCTTTCTTTGTCATTTTCCATTAGCAAAATCATTAACATCGTCAAACCATTGTACTGCAAGCAAATTAGCAATGGAATAGGGAAGTGTAAATACAAGTAACTCCAACACCAAATTTATAGAAATACTTCTGAATTTCTCTAAAAACAAAAATTATTCAGGTGCATTTTAATATATAGAATACCAAGGTCTCAGTACGAAAAGTATCTAGGGTCTATTATCATCTACATTTAGTGGTGCAGGTCAGTTGTATGTGTGATGGTGGGTGGTATTAATTCTGGTGACTTATGGATACTTGATGGACCCTTTGTGGCACACAATGCAGGAACCAGTTGGCCACTGCCAGTTACTGCTTAGCACTTCCAAGTGAGGTTTTACTTGTCTCACCAGAACTAGTCTTTTTTTTTTTTTTCCCCCCTGTGCGTGCAGAGGGAAAGCAGTAAACCCAACTTCATTCTATAGAGGACTGGTTGATTTTATTGGCACAAAAACGACTATGGTTATACTGCACCAAGAAAAATTCTAGAAAGGATTACTGGGAATTACCATTAACTCCGTCTTACCCTCAATATATGAAAAAGCAACTAATCCTTCCCCTTCTTCTACCTACTCAGTCTATGTAGTAATAGTACTTGCCATATAGTGCAAGAAAGACAGGCTTTTCCTGCACTGCCAAAAAAATAAATAAAATAATAAAATAAAAATAAACAAGAAGATAAGAAAATACAAATTATATGCTAACTATCCAGTTGACCTCTGAATTTATTCACACAGTCAGCCTGAACTACCTGAGAGAGCAACTTGTTGCAATAATCAATCACTCTCTGAAAGAAAACTTCCTACTATCTAATTCTAAACCTTAAACCCAGTAATTTCAATTTATGGCCCCTAGTTCTAGAATTCTCTATAAGAGTGAAAATTCCACCTTCATTCATTTTATTAATCTCTCCCAGTGTCTTATAAACCTCAATCAGGTGGCCTCTGAGGTTCCTGGTTGCCACGCTCTGCAGCTCACATAATCACAATCTTTCCTCGTACAGCTGTCCTTTTGCCGATCTTGCCATTCCAGTTGCTTGTCTTCAGGCCCTTTCAAGAAACAATGTGTTTTTTCGGATGAGGTCTCCATACTTGAACAAACTATTCCAATGTGGTCTTACAATCGCCTTAAAGGATCTGGGACTATGACCTCCCTATCATTACAGGATAATGTTCGATAGATCATCGATAAGACCATGGGCCTTTTATGTACTCAGCAAACACATTTGGTGGCACAGATCAGCAGTGGTGTGTGGGGGGAAGATTCCAATAGCTTATAGACATGCCCCTTTAACTTTCAATGTGATTATGCAGCACACTGCAAGAAAAGGATGGCCACTCTGGTTACTGGTTAGCTTATCTTTGAATTGTGAACATAATAGAATATGAATAGAACGTAATTTTAATTGTACAGACAAAGAAAGGAAGAAATTTAAATGCTAAACACATTTCAGAATGATTAATTTCCGACTGCTAGATCCTAAAATTTCTTCCAAATGCACATTTCCAGAAAAGGTAGTTACTGTTTCACAGATGCAACCTGACCTTACTAGTGGGCATCATGGTGCAAAAGTGTGCCACACTGGACAGCCTTACGAGAGAGAGAGAGAGAGAGAGAGAGAGAGAAGGGGGGTGGGGATATTCAGTTATTAATGATAGCAGAGATAATGGACTAGAAATTCAAATTTATGAGTGGAAGTATAGACTAGATTGTAGTAAGTTTTCTTTTAACTAGTCAGTTATTAATTATGTAAACACATTATCTGAATGGGTAGTTGAGGTGACAGCTTGAGAAAATTAAAAGGTCACTGAATCAGCACCTATAAAAGGTGGGCAATACTTAAGTAACCTTTTTTTATTTTCTTTCATATATTACTTTTGGCAGGTGTAAAAAAAAATCTGGGGTTTCCTTACATCATATGGCTCATATTAATACCCAGTTCTAATCACAAAAATATCCATCTGTACGTATAATGAGCCTAGTGCCACTTAGGTTTTCTAAAAGAATCTCAATTTATTCAATTTTCAATTTCTTAATTTTCTCAATCTTATAGGTCAATATTTTTCCTAATTATTCACTCTGTAATTTCTTTCATTTTAAATGGCATCCTCATTTACAATATCTGTCCTGTCTGTTCCAGATGTAATAAACATTTGGAATCTCCTCTCACTCTAATCATTAAAATCTCTTTAATCCCATTCTGAAAAATTCACTATTACCTCTATTGTTCTACCAATTCTACAACTCCAACTCAACTTTAAGACTTCCATTTGTTGAAACTCCACTTTCTTCTAAATAATCTATTTTGTCCTTTACCCTGTAACTCCAATATGTGCAATTACAGATAGCAGAGAGCATGGCTTTTATTATTGGTAATGACCTACTATGATAATACCTGCATATTAGACATTCCCGATAGCGAAGTTTTCATTATCAACACAGAGGTACAAAATGAGATGACATACATGCACAATTTCTATTTTCCTTGATTGGACTCATGTTTTTAATATTCTGATGCCCATATTTTTTCACATTGTTTCACTGACATCTTTGGTGCTTGAGAAGTGCTAACTTTTAAAATTTTCTGGAATTTAAGGAGATATACTCAGTAGTTGAACAGATTTGGAAAAGAACATTTCAGCGAAAATTAAACACTAATAATGGAGATTAATTACATCGCAAACATTTTGATGACAAAGAGGTGGCTCTAGTAGTTACAAATGTAAATAAAAAAAAGTCACATGAAATGTCATGTGATATTAAAGAATGTGCTTCAGAAGTAATATTAAAGAATATGCTTCAGAACAAAAAATACTCTGTTATTATTATACACAAACAAAACAATACTTTGCATTATTATTACTGGAAAAATGTTTTGTTCTTCTAAATTTCTACTTGCAGTATACAAATACTTGACCTTTTGTATACTGGCCAACATAAACCTTATCTCCACTACCACATCTATTTGCAGTCAATATTTTTGCATAAATTTTAAAAACAACTCATAATTTCACATCACTTACAATTCCACATAAACAGGTTTCTGTGTTTATCCACAATACGTATATCTTATTTAGCTTAAGAAAGTAGATATAACACTGATCTGTTGCATTACCTGAAAATAATAATTTTTCACTCACAGATGGCAGAACTGCTAGAGGAATTAACATTTTTAAACCTGTCTGTCTACCTTCCACCTATCTCATTCAGTTAATGGAAAGATTTGCCATGTGAGTTCATGTATATAGTCTATCTGCATATCTATTATATACTGTTTATTCATTCTGTGTTTTGCTCAACACTGTATTATTCAACATTTTAAACAGAAGCAAAAAAAGTGCCTGAATCACCCTTACAGCTTCTGTTCTCAGTGTGGGTGGTTCACAATAAAAGGTTGCAAGATTGATGATCAAGACAAAACTCTTTTTTTTTAATGAGAATATCAAGCACAAGAGGTATTATTAGAATTATAGTACTTAGTACCGTGCATGGGCTAAAGGTTGAGAAGATACTTGTTGACATTAGACTTAATTTTGTATACAGTAATACCCCGAAGTTACGCGATAGGTGGGTCCGACGAAAATCGCGTAAGTCGGGGTACAACTTTGCATATAAATACATATAAATTTTGCTTAATTGGGACCAAGGACTAACAAAAACACTAGTTTAGAAGAAAAATATTAATAAAATTGCAGTTCTTTATACATATTAATACAAAATATGTATTAAAAAACAAATGACTTACGTTAAAAAGTTATTTCGATGTCGATGGCTTCATAAAATCTAACAAATTCGTCTGACGACACAGCGCGTTCTTTTTTTCACGCAGAATTTCTTCGTAGCAAGCTAATAATTTTTTTTATTCCTTGCTTTGTAGCTATAACGTGTTCTTCGTTCCATGTGCTTTTCGCCGTTGCTTCATTTAGGCCTGTAGCACGTGCAATATCACATGGTCTTTCATTTCGCTCAAAGCGTTTCACAATTTCATATTTTTTCTCTATCGACAGAGGCGGACTGGCCATAAGCCTTACTGGGGAAACCCCGGTGGGCCAGTGTGATTTTGGCCATAAACCATAGTATGAGGCCACTATAAATTTTCCTCGGTAAGAATTTTTGACCCAGTCCGCCTCTGTTTATCGATAATTGCTTTTCTTTTTCTCTCTGAATCTGCAGTGTCTTCACCAGGACGCTTCCTTTTCACACCTTTTAATTAAGTATTTTACTCATTTTTAGGGAATAAAGCGCAATTACAAAACGAGGAGGCACGCTTGATACGCATAAACAAAGCTGCGTGCATGTAGCAACTGAATAAACAACACCATAAAGGCAGAGATAAGCTATTAACACCTCACATTTCTAGGGGTTACTACCATAAAACAATAAAAATCCAGTTGCGTTTCTGCTAGTGAAATCTGTTATAAACTGGTAGTAAACTCGATCTAATTGCATTTGCGATTATACCGATAGCTGGAATTGTGTTGGTTTTTACGTTATTATGGTGAAATGTGTTTCCCCTTCACTGATATAAAAAACATAAAAGCAGCAAAGTTGAATTTTGTTCATCTTTCGCTCTCATTCTCCGCCTTCGCACCGTATATCGATAACATATGAAAAACGACCTTGAAGATAGTGGGCGGCAGCGTTGCCAAACGAAAAAATCAAGAACCGCGTAACTCCGAGTTCGCATAAGTCGGGGTAGCGTAAGTCGGGGTATTACTGTATTATAATTTTTGGAAATACATATGAAGGGAGGTTGTTCCACAAAACAGAAGTTGAAAACTTGGTTCGGTGAGTTTGAAATTGGACAGTAAAAGGATGCTAATTGGTTGCAGCACTTGTTTGAACAGACACAATTTGGCCTCAGTAGCCCTTATGCCATTAAGCCAAATACACCAACAGCAGCAGCATGTGTTTGGACTGGTTTTTTGGGGGGGGGAAGAGAGAGAGAGAGAGAGAGAGAGAGAGAGAGAGAGAGAGAGAGAGAGCGCGGGGAATTATAGACGACAACTAAAAAGAATAGTGCTCGTGGAAGAAACCATAAAAAGGCATACGGCAGAAACAGAATGTCTACAAGACAGAAAGTGGAGAAACTTTGTTAGAGGTGAGTTATTAATTAACCTAACTGCCCTCTTTTGAATGGAATCTAGAAGCCTGAGAGAAGTTTTAGGGCCACTGCCCCATATGTGGGAACAACATTCCATAGCAGGGGAGATTTGTGATTTGTACAGAGTGACCAGCTGTGTAAAAGAAAAGAAACACCAAAAGCAAAAGAGAAAACCCAGTGTTTTAGATGCAGAGGAAGCAATATTTGTAATTTGCTTATGCCAAAAGAGATTAAATGTCAGGGTAATACCCAGTAAATATATATGATCTTGCCAAGAAATCAGAGTATCATTAAAGATAAGCATAGGATCAAAAGAATTCTTTATGTGAGATATAAGACAGGACTGAGTTTTAAAAGGATTGAAATCAACTAAGTTATCTTTGCCCCACTGGAGATCAACATTTAAGGAATTGGTAGTGGATATTCGAGAAGCTGAAGCTATTTGCGCAGGGCAACGTTTCTCAAACTGGAAGGTAGAATGCAATGTGTTATCATCAGCAAAAATGGATAGGTTTTCTAGTCAATGGAAGAATGTCATTAATAAACAATATGAAAAGAGTTGGAAAAAGAACTGAACCTTGGGGAACACCAGCATAAGTGAGAAGTTAGAAGACAGAGAGCCATCTACCATTACCCACAATGAACAGTTAGAGAGAAAACTTGACGCCCAATTACAAAAAAAAAAAAGTTGGAAAATGATAAGATGGAAGCTTATTCAGAAGACCTTAATGCCAAACATGATCAAAAGCAACTGCTTGAGTTTCACCAAACTTTTCCACTAAATTTGTCTGTAGATAGATAACATAAGACAATAATGCAGTGAATCAACAATGCATTAGTGGAGATGTGACGGAATCCATACTGGCGATCATTGATCAGATGGAAGGTGTCTATATAGTATACGAGTTGACGGTTAATTGATTTTTCCATTACTTTAGAAACAGTAGAAGTGCAATGGGATGAAAACTGGATGGGAAGGATTTGCCACCCTTTTTAGAAACTCTGAATACGAGCAAATTTCCAAGCAGAAGGGTAAACACCTTTGGAATAAGAAAGTGAAAAAAAAACACCATCAGGACGGAGGGCTTTCTTAGCATTAAGATTGCTGAAAATCCTTCTGCCATACTTTTGGCAGAAGACCACAGGAGACATTAAATGGAGTGAAATCGGAATGATAGAAGGTTGTTTAACAAGATCATTAATACAAGAATAAGAAGAAAACCAGGATGTTAGCAGGTCAACTTTATCTCTGGCTGAAGTGGCAAGAGAACCATCTGGTTTTGACAAAGGTAGGAACAGAGATAGGCAAAGGTTGCAAACAATAGCTTTCACAAGTGACCAGAATGCTCGACTACCATTTCGACAGGAAGCAAGTTTTCTACTCTTAGCCTGTTCAAAATCTAGCATGAACTGATTAACAACTGCTTTACAATTGTTGTGAGATTTGATTTATGCAGAAAATAAAACTGGAGATTTGGATACAAGGAAAATGTGATATGCAACTTTCTAATCTTGAACAGCCTTAGCACATTTATTAGAAAACCAAGGATTAGATTAGGATGAGATAAGGTGGAGTGTGGAATAAAGGATTCCATACCTACAAGGATTTCACTGACACGATCCAAGCAAATGTTTACATCAAATGATTTGAAACAGTAGTCAGACCAAGGGAAAAAAAGAAATGCAGCAGTTCATTCTATTTTGCTTTCTTGTAATGCCGAACAACACAAGGTTGAAAGATGCCATTAGAGAAAGGCTCCATTGGAGAGGGACCATCACCAAGTTGGGTCCTGAGATACCTAGAGGCCTACTCACATCTATCGTACACCTAGAAACATTGTTTGTGAGGAAAAGATCAAGCATGTTAGCTGCATAGTAGTCTGGTAGCTAAGTGAACAATCTGTCTGAGGTCATTAGTAAGTGCAAAAGGTTCAGCATCTCGACCAGCTGGGTCCATGTGACTAGAAAATGGTAGCCAGCTGGAGTTGTAAACATTAAAATAACCAAGGAAAATTGCCTCATCAGTTAGGAAAATTGGACTACAGAAAATCACGTGTCAAAGAGAGAGAAAGTCAAACAATTCCGTTTGATGGTGGAGTTGGGAGAACAACAGAGGCAATGAATGAATTTGACAGAATATGGTAGAGAGATTTTTGGCCAAAGAAGATCGAACAGAGGAGATTTCAAATTACTAAGTCTCTGACAGGGAATATCAGAGTGGACATATACTCAAGTAGTGCCACTGGAACAAAAGGAATCATACAGCAAATAAATTGGATAACTGAGATGGGCAGTGATTGAATCGACTCATAACTGGGATTCTGCCAGAAAGACTACAAGGCGTTTGGCAGATTAGGTGGTAATGGGCATCAGTGAAACTGGAATTGAGACTACGGATATTTGTGAAATGAAGAAGGAAGTGTTTGGAAGGCTTAAATCTTTTCGCAGATAAGTTTGTTCTATTAGTTTGACAATTCATATTGTATTCAGTAGTGAGAAAAGATTGGGGGGGGGGGGACATGCTGCATGAAGCAATGAAATTCTTGGATATGGTGTGTACACATGGAAAGAATGTACTCAGCTCCTTGACATAAAGTGGCCTCGACAATGCCATTAATATTAGTAATGACCATGTTGCAAAAGGAAGCCATAGACTTATGCTGCAGCAGCCACAAAAAAAAAAATAATAAATAAATAAATAAATAAAAGAGTAAAATAATAATAATAAAATAAAATAAAAACTTAATAAATAATAAAAGGAAAGGAAAAAGACAACTTATACATTTCCCTCCTCCCATAGGTAGCTATGAATTTCTCTAAACCGTCAGTCCCGACAACATATAGGTAACTTATTCCAGTAATTTCTAACTTGCTGACTAAAATAAAACATTCTGCAATCCAGTCTAAACACCCCCCCCCCCCCCCATTACTTGAATTTATGCCATGAAAGGTTCGTCCTCATTCATTTTTTACTTTTGCCTCTCAGCCTTTTTAACACCTCAAATCAAGTCACCTCTAAGGTGCCTAGTTTCTGAGCTGTGCAACCCACAACTTGCCGATCTCACCAGGTGAGTTAACCTTCTTTGGACCTTTTCAAGATGCTCAATGTCTTTTTTTAGGTGAGAGATTATGGTGTCCTTATCTCTACTATTAAATGTTCGATAAATCATCATTAGGACATCATGTGCCTTCCTTGCAACCTGTCTACAATGCTCAGAGAACTTCATGTCCGACCATATCATAACTCCCAAATCCCCTTCTTCCATTACCAATTTTAGTTCAACTCCACCAAGTGTATAAGTTATTTTGGGGTTACTGTTCCCCAAGTGTAAGACCTTGCACTTTGCTGGATTAAAGCATAGCTGCCACTTTTCTGAATCCCTGAAGTTTATCTAGGTCATTCTGAAGAAGTACTGCTTGACGGGGATCATTAACTACTCTACCAATCTTTACAACATCTGCAAATTTAGACATCAAGCACTCTATCTCTTCATTGATGTCATTTTAGAAATTCAAACAGAATAATGGTCCCAATACTGATCCTTGGATAACCCCACTTCTTACATTAACCCAATCTCCGGAATAACCATTTATCATAACCCTCTACCTCCTGCCCTGAAGCCATCCTGCTCTCTAACTAAGGCATTTCCTGTGATTCCAACCTGTTACAACTTATAAAGTAACTGCTCATGTGGGACTGAGTCAAATGCTTTGCTGAAATCTAAAGAAACAATGTTGAAATTATTCCCTAAATTCTAGCTGATCAGGAAGGCACCTAGAGAGTGACCTATAGGTAAGGTTCAATGAACAATTTAGCAGCCAGACTGCAAACAACATTTTAGAGCTGTACCCATGAAATGTAAGATTCAATCTTGCCAGGATGTCTATTATAACTTTAAAAGACATCAAGCACACTGCATGATGGAAGAGATTGGTGGGAAAAGTTGCCCGAGCTTTGCTCTGAAGACTAAACATATGTTCCATCACTTCCATCCTCCAATAAGCAAAATGGTGGTTCTACAGTGGTTGGTGAGAATCATCAGTTGAGCTTCACATTAGTGCTGTATCACATTCACTACAAATCTCAGGTTGTGACTAATTGGAAAATTAAAAGTATCCCTTTGGCTGTTCCCACTGTGTCATGAAAAATGCACAACCACATTGATTGCTGCTAGTCTGCATCTGTAATGTCCAGAAAAAGCAAGCACAGCATCAAATATCAGGCTTCATCCACATAATGATGACCTTCCAATTCCAGATCCCCCAAAATCAGGACAAAAGTTGGATTTTTTTTAAAAAAAAATTTAATCTAAATTTTTTTAAAATAGTATTTTTAATTTAAAACTCTCTGTTTACGCACCATTTTCAACAAAACACCTTTTATTAGTTCTGCCCAAAATAAGAAAAAATCTCATTAACATAATATAAAGCATGAAATTAATGCTTTTGTGCAAAATAGGAATTACAACAGAGTCCCAATTAACCAAGGATAAGCAGTATCTGAGGTGAATTGTCGAAAATTTGTGTATACTCTGTCACCAAAGACAAGAGTATGTGGTTCAGTACAGAGCAGAAACCGACACCAGTTGACTGTTGATCAGTGCTGACATTTTATTTGTTAATTTTGTGACTTTTTACTAATTTTAATGATTGAATAAAAAAGGTTTGATAATAAAAAAAAAAAAATTTTAATTTTACTCTAATTTCCTAATTCTTTTTTTTTTATTTCTAATGTTTCACCCATGTTATTATGGTTAGTTGTCTTTAGATATTAAGTTGAATGCAATCAAGAAGAAACAATTTTTAAAAAAAATATGACTAGTGAATGAGGTGTTGATTAAGTGACTGGAGGAGAAAGATAGTGGAAATTTAAAAATGGTGTTCGCAAATGGCACATATATATATGTGATATGTGAAAATTGAAATAGAAAATCAATGAAGAAAGGAGAATTTGAACAAACTTCTGAAGCTCTTTTTCTGTGGTTCACACAGATGAGAAACAAAGGAAGCCCAATTTCTGGACCAATTTTACAGGCTAAGGCCTTAGAATTTCATAAGCATTTTAATGACTGGGAAGAACAATTTACCACAAATATTGGTTGATTGGATCATTGAAAAAAAATGTTGGAATTAGAAATATAAATGTTATTGGGGGAAAATTATCAGCTAGTACAGAAGAAATAGCAACATTTACTGCTAAATTAGCAAAAATTATTCAAGAAGAAAATTTGAATTTCAATCAAATTTACAACTATGACAAAACGGACCTGAATTATAAAATACTTCCATCCTAAATCTTGCAGGTAGAAGAAAAATCAACTCCTGGTTATAAATGAAGCAAGGGGTGAATGACAATACTGGCATATTTAAATTCATCAGGAGGACATAAGCTTAAATCAACTCTCATAGTCAAAGAACCCCCAAGTTTTAAAAATCTAAAATGTTTGCTATTAACTATGCAAATAAAAAAAAATGCATGGATGGATTCAAGTTTGTTTAAAACATGGTTTCATGAAGAATTTGTCACTAGCACAAAAAAATATTGGAACAAAAAGAAACGTCCCCATAAAGCACTTTTAATTGCAGACAATTCTCCATCCCACCCAGACAAAAGTGAACTAATTTTTGGCATTTGGCAACATCAGAGCTCTGTTTTTGCCACCTAATAGGATATCCCTTCTTCAGATCATCAAAAACACCTTCATCCCCCAGATCAAGGTGTTTTGGAGACTCTGAAATTCAACCATATACGACATCTCTCAAAATATTTGCTTTAAAATCTTGAAACAGGGCCAGTGTTGCTCAGAACCTTAAAAAAAATAAACATCAAGGACCTTATTTACTGGTTGACTGAAGAATGGCATGATTTTAAAACATCTACTCTTATTAAATCAAGGAAAAATATTTTATGCTCCCAAAATCAAGCCAACAAGAACGAGGTGGCAAATGAAAGAAGTGAGGAAATCCTTTTAGAACTAGCCAATAACCTTCCTGTTTCAGAGACTTACTACAGAGGATATTAAAGAGTTGATGAATTCTGATGAACAAAAGATGATAGTGAAGATGCCGATGAAGAGTGCACAGAAATTACTGACTCACACACACACACACACACAGTCTAAATGCTATTGAGTCAGCTTTACATTATATTGTAACATCAGGAGGATACCGCACCTTTGTTACTTTGGCACCTACAAAATATAGCAGATAAAAAGCAAGGAATCTTTGAAACAGCAACCCATTAACAAATTTTTTATAGGATATTAAGGTTCTAACAACTGTAAGTGTACATTTTTCTTGTCTATGACCTGTAATTTTCATACATGTACAATTTTATTTTATTTTTTTTTTAATTTTTTGTAATAAAACAGTTGAGAATAAAATTAAGTGTTTTATTGTGCAATTTAAAAGTCATTATGTTCAATAAGTAGCTCTAACCTGAAAATAGAGTATACATCACATCAATGTATTCAAATCCAGTTTATTTAATAATAAGCTACCAAACCTTACGTGTTATCGAAGTTTTTGATTATCTGAAGTTCCCACGGTCCACATTACCTCAGAAAATTAGGACTCTACTGTAGTTGATAATGCTGCTTGGTTGTATGAACAGAAACCTACTTCTGTGCTCATCAGTGAATTGCTTTTATGAAGGAGATTAACCACAGTATTTTTCAGTGGATCAATACAATAATGGGGCAAAATTTAATTACTGATGCTCCATAATTCCTTATTTCAAAACCCTTATTTCTGCTTATATATTAGGTACATTAAGCAAAATTATGCAATAAACTTTATTAATTGTGCTGAAATTAAAAAAGAAAACTGTACAAATGTAAAGTAGAAACATGAATCTATTAATTAAAAGGGTGAAATTTCAAAATTATGCATGCACACATTCTGCTTATATATTACATATATAAACGCTAAAAATAAATAAATAATATATATATATATATATATTTATATATATGTTGTTATTTGGTTTTTAGGAGCATTAGCAACTAAGGCCATATTGCTCCGGTGCAGTGGTCATTCCCTGACCTTTCCGCATGCTCCGTATTTGGTGGTGACGGGCTCTAACCCCGGTCTAATCAAGAAGCATGTGCTACACACTGCTGCTCCTTCCCACCTGGCTACGGAGGTGCCTTTATATATATATATATATATATATAGCATATTATGTTATACTACATGTATTAATATTAGCGGAGTACTGAATAACTGATGAGGGTCAAGATAATCAATATAAACCATGCATACATTTTTATGAAATATAAACATAAATTTTATAAAAATAAAAACCCTATACTAGTAATTAACCTTTAGGCCCTATTAATAGATTGGTACTGCCATACTGCATATTGATTATCTCGAAACTGTTTTTCCTTTCAGTCTGAGTAGTTGACCACTGAAAAAGTCACCCAGATTTTAGGTATGCAACAATAGATATTTTGTATATTATTATGTAAATATATTCTTTAACAATCTAACAAATTTATCTATGTGTACTTTATAAATATAACTAGGTATATCTGTAAATTTTTCACTGCTCTTTGCTAACAATATGTTATACATATTACATTATGGGCTTACTATAATATTGTTCCAAGAATAGCACTATACTAGTAATTAACTAAAAAATATCATCATAGTCTAAAAATTATCGCATAGAGTTTCCTATGCTATGATATCATCATACTGCCCATATCTACATCCTATACTATATACATATACACTGTGCTGCCACTTTATTAGGTACACCTACCTAGTAGCGGGTTGAGCCTCCTTAAGCCTTCAAAACAGCCTGAATTTGTCTAGGCATGGATTGAACAATATGCTGAAAACATTGTGCAGGAATGGAGTACCATGCAGACATGAGTGTGTCACACAGTTCCTTGAGATTCGACAGGGGTGTAGGCCTGCAGCGAACAGCCCTTTCCCGCTCATTCCAAAGATGATCAATAAGATTGAGATCCCTGGACTGAGAGGGCCACTGCAGCAAAGAAAAGTCGTTGTCATATTCCTGGAACTATTCCATAGTGATTCGGGCTTTGTGCACCAGAACATTATCCTGCTGGAACTAACCATCTGACTGGGGATAAAATGTCAACATGAACGGATGCATTTGGTCAGCAATGATGTTTGGGTACGATGTGACATTCAGACGTGAATCGATGGGTATCAATGGACCCAACGTCTGCCAAGAAAACATTCCCCACAACATAACACTGCCTTGCACACCTTGCACAGTAGTCATCAGACATAAGAAGTCCATGGATTCATGTTGTTTTCACCAAATTCTGAGCCTTCCATCAACATGATGCACTAGGACGTCGACTCGTCAGACCAAACAACTGTTTTCCCATCCTCGATAGTCCAGTGCTGGTTTTGCTGTGCCCACAGGAGGCATGCTCTCTTGTTCTTCATTGATAACCAAGGTACGTGATGTGGCCCGTCTGTCTACACAATTCTAGTCATCTCCCTCTGACCTCTCTCATCAACAAGAGATTTTCTTCCAAAGGAGTGCAAGTGCAGTTGAGAAGATGTTTTCTGATCATTGCACCATTCTCGATACACCCTTGAAACTGTGGTGTGTGAAAAGTTCAGGAGAATTGCCGTTTCAGAGGTGCTTTGTCCAGCACGTCTTGCACCTACTACTATGCCAGGTTTGAAGTCTGTTAGATCACTCCTTTTCCCCATTCTTGCTATGGTTTGTACGCTTTAACTGATACTAGAAAGGTTGTTCTGCTGGATTTATATCCACAACTGGGGTCATGTGACTTGTAATGTTGCGAGACGAACCATGTGTGCGTGCACAGCAGGGGTTTCCCTAATAAAGTGGCAGCACACAGTGTGTGTGTGTGTGTGTTCAGTACTATTAGCCCTTTCTATTTCAAAATTCTGCACACGCAAACCAGCCTGCTTATGATTCTAATTTTCTATCCTGCTGGAGGAAAGTCTACAGGTTCCAATGGATGCCATCAAAAATTTGAAAAAAAAAAAAAAAAAGTAAGATTTCAATATGAACAAATAAAAGTATGATTTTTCCCTCCTGAGGATTTTAGAAGCACTTCGAGCAAGAAATTCTTATATGACCCAGACATAAAAATAACTCAAAAAGTGGAGTACTTATTTACTTTGCAAAACCTTGAAAAGCTCTATCAAAAAATATTATGAGCTCCGGGAATAAACCCTATCAAGAGTTCAGAGGTGTTTTCAGCTAATTTCTCTTTGGGAACACTGAAACATCATTCAAAGGACAAGACATTATTAGTGATGCAATACTTATCAATATGGAGAGTTTAACTGGTGTTTATCCTTGAATTAGAATAGCAGTTGTTCAAGATGCAACTGAAATACTAATGTGAAATGTAAGTGTCACCTGTGAAGTGCAGTGTGCCTATGAAGCATAATAAGCTACAAAAACAGGCGTGCATCTGTCAGGTCCTTTCCCACTATTAGTCTGTGAAAAACAAAAATATTACTTCAAAAACAACTTGAGTAAAAACAGATATACGTTTAGGAGAATACAAAACTTTAGAAATCAATCTTGAAATAACAATTAATGCAAAAAACACGAGGAACCAGACAGGACAAACATGCATAGTGTCAAGTTAAGGAATAATTATAATATTTTAAGAAAGAGCAAACTTTATCAATTTACATGGCATTTTAATTTAGTAACGTACTGTGGAGAAATTGAATAATTTTTGTCATAAGTAATAATAAAGGATGCTGTTTCATTTTAGAGACACCGTTATAACTTGCTATGCAGCTGACAAACTGAGTTATAATCGCAGGAAAAACTTGGTTGTGTGGTATTTAATCCTTCTGTGCACATCAGTAAATAACTTTTATGAAAGAGATTACATTACCTGGAAATTTAATAAAGCATACACTTTTTCAGCTGTAGCTAGATTTAGCAAATAATCAACAACACCAAAAAGAGAGACAGGCACCTAATTTTCTATGAATTATGAGTACTGAATTATATTCTTAAAATTTCTGAATTGCAAAATTTTATTTTAGTAAAATCTGCCAGATTTGGCACAAAAATATCAAGTGCCATATTTTAGTTTCCTCTGCTATCTTACTTTTCCTCTAACTTTCGCATTCATGATCTTGTACATTACGTCCAACCTTACAAAATACAGTCCACTAAATACCTCATATCATCTTTGTAGAGAAGGCCAATAGAAGATTCAGAACAATCCTGATGCTAAAGTCTCCTGGTCCTGGTGGCATTTCATCACTTGTTCTCAAAACCTATTCTTCAGAGCTGACTCTTGCTTTCTGATGCCTTTTTGCTCCACCAGCATTCACCTTTCTGCATATAAATTTGTTCATATGTGGTGAATTCCTCAAAATGGTATAAATCTCTTCCTTTCAGTTTATCAGCCCACTGAACTTATCTCAACCATTCCCTGAGAAATGGTGGAATTCCTATGTTACTACTAATACAGCATCTATCAATGCTGATCCCATGGTAATATTTTGGCTCATTCGTTTTTGGATAAATTAGACGGAAAAGGTTAGCACTACTCATGCTATTGCTCTTGCCATTTCTATGGACATTGATCGCATCTGGAAAAAAGGCCCTCTGATTTTCATATGAGGGCTTACATTCTGCTTTTCTCTAAGAACACTTGGGAATGGGATGGCCAATAGCTATCTGTTTTTTTTTTTTTTACAAAGTCCATGTTTGTT
The DNA here is from genome assembly GCF_048544385.1 of Mastigoproctus giganteus. Classification (NCBI taxonomy): domain Eukaryota; kingdom Metazoa; phylum Arthropoda; class Arachnida; order Uropygi; family Thelyphonidae; genus Mastigoproctus; species Mastigoproctus giganteus. The sequence continues at coordinate 51,682,540 of NC_143588.1, forward strand.
TAACATTCAAGATTAATTGCCTGTCCACTCCCGCAAGTTAAGTAAATACCTATGGTCATGCAGGAGTTGTTTTACAAAGATTTTGTTATTGCATTAACATAGTACAGATGTGGATATGTAACATAATATTCATTCAAAATGGAGGCTACTCTAAGGGAAGCAAGAAAGTAGGCATCTTTCGCATTGCTACGCACATCGTATTTTAAATAAAATTATGAAAAAATATGTGAAATTGAAATCAATACGTACATATATATATTTTTAAATTTTGTAAAAGTATTCATATATACAGAAACAGATGCAGATGTTCAAAATCAAAATTTTGTGCTTTTAATGGTTTTTTACCAAAAATTGTATCAGAATAATAGAACTGAGTCTATATTTTTTGACTGATACTTTTTTTTTTTAAATTTTCATAAAAATTGATTAAAAAAATTCCATACAATATGCATTGAAACCTTTAAAGACAAACTGAAATACCGGAATAATAATCCATAGTCAATTTAAAAAAAAAAAAAAAAAAAGGGGGGGGGGGGGTTTCTAGTGCTGAGTTAGATGACGTGCCCCCACTACCTGGTTAACAATCTTCTTCCACTGGGAATCATGTCCTTAGTCTTGCCAATGATAACACACCACACCACCTCCACCAACCAGTCAGAGAAATCGTGCACTTCACATTACCTTTTCGATAGATGATAGACTTTCAACTTCTTGAATATCTATCAACAATCTCTTAAATACTTATGCCACATCACCGTATCATTTCTAGTAATAACAGCAACACTTCCAGTATGCCATAAAAACAGATTAATCTGGCCAAACCAGATTAGTGTAGATATGAAACAAGACACTATTATTATTATTATTAGCTATATGGTTCAAGGAAGCCTGAGGCTTATGCTGCAACAGCAAAAAAAAAAAAAAAAAAAAAAAAGTTTCTGAATCAGCCTGAGAGAGAGAGAGAGAGAGAGAGAGAGAGAGAGAGAGAGAGAGAGAGAGAGAGAGAGAAGGGAATCACCACGAAACAGAAGAGAATGATGATATCTATCTCGGGACCCTGGGTGTCTTCAGAAGCAAAGTTTAGATGAGCCCATTTCTGGCCCAATGTTGTGTGAAAAAGCATTGGATTTTAATCAAAAATACACACGGTATACGTGAACTAGATATTCAAGGCGAGAAACTTTCTCCAAACAAATTGGCAGTGGTGTCCTTGTAAGCTAGCTTCAATTATAGCAAATTACGAGAAAGAAAACGGTTATAATGTTGATGAGATGGGCTTATTATGGAAAGCATTACCGAAAAAAACCCTAGCCACTAAAAGACAAATGCCTGCACCAAGATTTAAGATGAGAAAAGAGTGAGTTACAATTGCTATATGCAAATGCTACTAGGACGCACAGGTTGTCCGTGCTTGTCATCAGTAAGTTGAAAAACCCATGAGCATTTAAAAATCTTTCTAATTTTTTTGTATAAAAATCATAAAAATGCCTGGATGGATGTTTCTGTTTCCCAAGATTGGCTTACATATATATTTTTTATTTAATTAAGCTTAATTATTTAATCGAAAGGAAAGATTAAATTTATTTAATCTTACTTTACATTCAATTATCCGGAAAATTTGGCTACCTGGAAGGTCTGACATCAATTATTCCAGATAACTGACACTCTACTGTATTATTATTATGAAAACTCCAAACACAAAAGATATTAGAACCTAATACACCTTTCTTATTTGGGGTTTTCATAACAAGAATCTTCTGTCTTCTCATCCCATACATAGCACTGTGTATGAGTTGTAGGTTGAAAGGACACAAGATACTTGTCCAGAAATCCATGTGAAAGAAAGTTGTGACAAAGTAGAAGTAGAATGGATAAACAAGGAAGAGAACAGCTGGTTCTATGAGTTTGAAGTTGGATAGTGAATGGATGCTGACTGATTGTGGCCCATGTTCAGACTAGTTTGAAAGAGAGTAAGGGAATTACAAAAGTCAATTCAAAAGAACATTGCTGCTGGCAGACATGCTTATAGAAGAGCATGCAGCAGAAACAGAATATATATGATACATAGAGTGGAAAGATTTTGTAGGACAGGTCATTAACCTGAATGCCTTCTTTTGAATGGGATCTAGAAGCTTGAAAGAAGTTTTGGGGACACCATCCCAGTGTGATAATATTCCATTGCAGGGCAGACTTAAGATTTATATAGAATGAATAGTAGTAGTTGTTTAGAAAAAAACAGCTACTTGTTCTATACTTTGTATAGAATGAGTAGTTGTTTAAAAGAAAAGTAATGATGGGGTAAAAAAGAGAGCTCAGTTTTTTTTTGGTGCAGAGGAAGCAATATTTTTGATGTACAAAAGAGCTGAAAGAATTTTATGCACATTTTACAACTTCTGGTACACAAGATCAAATCCAGATTTAGCCCCTCTCCCAACTATTCACTGATTCTTTTTAATAAAAAAAAAATTTAAAAAAAGAGAGATATAAATAAGAAAGCATGCACTGTAAAGGGAATTGACTCATTAAATCAACTTATCCTTGGATGTTCTCCAGGTCAGGCAAAGAGCAGGGAGCACACACATAAAAATCTCAGGGAATACTGGAATAGGTTTCTCCCAAAAAAGTAGCAGAAACTCTCAGTCTGGCTAAGTCCAAATCAATGCTTAACTTATGTAAATGAGAATAATATGAATATTTTATTTTATTTTGGTTGATACAGAAAAGTCTCCTTGCTTGTATCATTTGAACTTAGTAATACTAATCATTGTAGGATTACTAATAATTTTTGTAATATAAATACTAATTGGCCTCTATGTTTATAATTCATTCAACATAAATAGTCACAGGCATAATACCATTAAAGTAATGTTCACTGTTAACTAAAAAAGAACTGCAACCTACAAGGATAATTCTCCACCTTAGAATGTCTACTAAGAATACCCGTAACGAATTTTTGTTACCATCAGTATCTCCCATTTAAAATTAAAATAATTTTTTTATAAACATTTGAATGAAATTTGATTTAGCTATTACATAATTTAATTCTGCCCCAACTAAAAAAAAAAGGTGGGGGCTGTAAAACGGCATTTAAGACTTGCCAAATTTCTCAATGTAACATATGAAGGAGTGATAATCACATATTTTAGATGACAACTAAGCATTTACATCAGTAGATTGTGGAGGTGGGGGGGGGGGGGGTTGAATCTACAAATGAAGGAAAAAAAGCAAATGAAAAAAACCATAAATTTAATTTTTAAACCTGCACACCTTTGAGTTTCTTTGCCTCTTTAGTAGCCATAAGGGCTTGATCTCGCTCCAGCTTTCGTAATGTCTTCAACTCTTGTGCTTGCCGTGCCAATTCTAAATTTGTGAGTGATGAAGCAAAAAATCAATAAAGAATTTGCTCCTTTACTTAACAATTGTAAAATAAATAAATAAATGAAAATTACAAATAAAAAAAAACAACTAAAATGTTTTCTTTCCTTTTTTTTCTTTTCTTTGTTTACCATGGCACAACCCAACAGCAGAAAGTAAATGATAATGATGATGGTAATAATAATAATAAAAATAATAATAAGAGGATTTTTCCAGAAAACCAATGACTGGGTATAGATCTTGATGGAAGTTTTTTGGATGAAAAAATACAATCAATAAATATGTTTACCTTGTTGTTCTAGATGATGCTGCAACTGTTTCTCCTCCCAGTGTCGCTGTCTTTCTTCCTCTTCCACAGTTTTTTGGTGAGGTGGTCTCCTTACTTGTAATCCAAGTCTTCCTTTACGAGCTCGGACTTCCTCAATTCGAGCAATCACTTCATGTTCACTCACAAGGATGTATTCCTAAAATTTTAGAAAAACATAATAAATATTCAGAATATATATAAAATCAATATCTAATATTACCAAATGCTATTTAAATTATCAATTAAAAATAGTTGAAACCCGACAATACCTTTATAATATTGTTTTTATAATAAATATTGTTTTCACATTTATAAAATTAAAGGCAAAGTTATTACTTATAAAACAAAAGTTACAGTCCTCTGCTGACTCTCTTAGAATACATGGGATTAAAATCCACTGCAAGTTTTCCCAGTGCCAACTTATAAAGATCAGTCAATGATTTTCATCTAGTCACAATGCATCCCATTTCTAAAATACCCTAACAATAATTAGTTTAGTGTTATCATGGAAACAGGAACTTCTCTGGAGGGGAAGGATTTGGATGGGAGGGGCTAGGAGCTACAGAACGACTTTTTCTTAGCTTCAGTAAGCTTCTTAGAAAGAGATATACTGGATGATACCAATCATCCAGTATACCATCTCATCTCAGTATACCAACTGAGAGTCACCTGTAGTGTAATGGAAGAAAAGAAACTGAACATGGCAGCTATGTTCTTCAGAGGATGCAGAAAAGAAAAAAATTATATAAAAAAATGAAACATTCCAAAAGTAACCAGTTGCATAAAGTTTTGCTCTGAATGATTAAGTAGTTACATGATCTGTGTACCACTGTATACTAAAAATGAATGTGATCTTAAATGGTGGAAGTGGACAGAAAGAAAACATTACAATCAAACAATATAAAAGTTTAACCTATCCACTATTTCTTCATCCAAAAAAATGAAACTATCATAATGTCTGAAATTCCATAAAAATCATTAAAAACAAATTGAAAAAATACTAAAATCAAGAATTAGAAAAGGGTTAATGTTCCACTGTATGACTACCAATTATATTGCAATTGAAAAGCATTCTTTCAGTAAAAGAAAGGGAAGTACAGTAACGTACTATCCCAGAGAAAGCAAGAATAGAGGGGTGAAATTGAGGTGTTTTTTTTTTGCTGATGCTGCATAAGCTTGCTTTCTTGCATCGTATGCCTCTGCTAATGCTAAATCCATTGACCACTGAATTTCTTCAATCTGTCAGCCTCACCTACCAGTAGAGGTAACTTGTTCCAGTATTCAACAACTCACTGCCTAAAACACTTCCTACAATCAAGTCTACTACTATACCCCTGCAATTTTAATTTATGGAACTTAGTTTGGGAATTCTTTATAATGGTAATAATTCTATCTTCATTCATTTTACTTACTCCTTCAGGGCCTTATAAACCTCAATTATGACCTGCCCAAGGTGCCTAGTTTCAAAGCTCTGTAGCTCACATAAATGACTTTGTTCCTCATATAGTCACCCTTTTAAACACACATACAGGATAAACACAATAACAGTTTTGCAACAGAGCTATCCACGGTTCCTTTTTAGTGAAACCTTTTTTGTATATTTCTAGTTCCTTGAGGTAAAATTTAAATGCTGATTGTCACCTCATTATTTTGTATGGAAAAAAAAAAAATATATATATATATGGGTAATATGAAGTGCTGCAACACAGCAAATCATTCTCCTATAACATATACTAGTACAATTTGTCCAAGAACCATTGGCAGTCATTTTACAGATTTTAATCAAAACTATTTGTATACTATTTGAATTATCAGTATATACTGGTTGAGTAAGTGATTGGTGAAGCAAAGGCAATCCAGGAATTGGGAATTTTTCTTAATATTTCTTGATTTATGTTATTAAGGCTTTTTTTTTATTTTTTTATTATATTTCTTTTTCCCTCTATATTTTCTGTTGTAAGTTACTGGCAAAACTGATCCCACATTTTATTCTGTGCCTTCCTTGCTTCATAACATTTTGAACATCTATCATTACTTTGTGGAAATACTGGAAAGTGTGTTGATTGATGTTATCAAGATTAGGTTTTTTATTTATTTATTTTTTTTGCTCCTGTTATCCTCTCTGTATGTTATTCTTTAATTCATTGTCTTATTCATTCCATCTTGGCAAATGGGGTCTAGGTCAAACTGTTTTAATTTCAAATATGGACATCAGCTAGAAGTTTGACTGCTCTTACAGATGTCCACCAACAAACAAAAGGGGATACAAAAAAAAAAAAAAAAAAAAAGCATCTCCATGATAATATTATCAAAATGATAACAGCTCAACGTGCTGGCCCATCTCGATTCAATCCTTACAAAATGCTATACATTTGTGAAAGTACAGGATTTCTTGTGGTTTAAAATTATTGATAATTTTGTTCCCAGAACACCTTTACAGTTTTGGTGTCAATCCCTGCAAGCTATTTGCCACTTATGAGACACAAAAATGAGTGAATGCAGATTAGAGTAATAAATTATCAAGGTGTGTGCAAAGCTAAGTAAAAGTGCAATTTCGTGTGGAAGAATTATCAGTGGATGCAGCAATGAAAAAGTTGCCTTTTTTGAATAAAGTAGTTGCCACATGCTAATCATGAAAAAATATCAACTCTGTACTGTTCCTTATAATCAAACATTCACAGCATTTTCTTTACTGAGACTTTCTTCATGTCATAATCCTCACTCAAGCTCTTTCTGGCAGTTGTCTAAAATTATATACCACACTTAACTGTGATAATGCACAGACTCTTAAATATCTACCTAACCAAGCCAAAGATTCATGGTTTCTACTGTTGGCATTTGTGGCAAGCAGATCTGCCTATTACAACTCTTCAGAGCAACATTAAAGAAGCATAGATAAGAGGGGATTAAAGCAGGATTAGTGAAGTAGAGCAGGATTTCAAGGGTTTTTTTTTTTAGTATGTTGTAAAGTTTATTTTAACTCGTAAAGTTGGGAACTTCCCAACTTTACGAGTTAATTCGTTTCTAATGCACGCTCGTAAAGCAAAACTTTATTCCCATAGACAATGTTAAAAACAGGGGTTACGTTCTCAAAAATGAAATTAGTGTATGTTTAAACAATGATTGATTTATCCAATGAAATTAAAACAGCCTGTAAAATCAAGTAAATTGTAATTTAAAGAAATTATTTATGACTTAACAAATTTTAAAGAATGTTTATTCTTCATCATCAACTAAATGCACACTCATTGATCAATCATTGTTGGGTCAACACTCGTTATTGGTTTGTTGCACAAGCTGTCGTCTTATATCATATGTGCTTCAAGAGGCATTTGTTTCCAAGATAATCTCTCCTCGTTTCTTTATAAATTTCACGATAGCATGCATAAGCATTTTTTAATGGCATGCACAAATTGCAACTAAATAACAAGATATGCACAGGTGAGAGTGTAACTAACACAATATTTCAGAATCTTATCATCATTCTTTTTATGAAACGTGTAGAAAAAAAAAGATGAAGAGAAGATTCGGAAGATTTATGTTTTTTATATAATTGAAGATTGCAGGAAAGGGAAAAAATTTCACCCTAATAATGTAAACACAAAAACAATTCCAGCTATCGGTATTTCACAAATGCAATAACGACTTTACTACCCATTTATAATTGCTTGTACTAACAGAAAAGCACAATGAACCGAAAAGTGCAAACTGTTTTTATTCTTTTATGGTAATGAGAACATTTCCAGAAATGTGCTTTAGAAAAATAACACAAAGGTGTTTAAAATTGGTTCTTATAACAGAACATATGATAACGATGAAAGTGTAGTGCGTTTAATGATTTGAATTGGTAACTAATGCAATTTACATTATAAAATGACCTTTTAGAAAGATAAATAGCTTAGTTATACAGCAAAAATTTCAACTTCCGAGGTCTTGGAACGAATAACTAAAGAACAATGTGTTATTGGGTTCACATTACAATATTTGCACTATACGATGGTCCCTCTGGAATAGAATATTATTGTAAAGTCGGGTGCACTGTATTGTATAGCTATGCTTGTGGTTTGAAATGTGGGATTTATGAATGTTTAGCATTCATGTTTTTTTTTTGCAATTAATTTTCGATTTTGTTGCTACTTGATACTTTTTATGGTGGTGGTGGTGGGGGGGGGGGGCTCGTAACCGCGAAAACTTGTAAAGTGGGAACTGCTTGTATTTATTATTTATTTTATTTTTCTTATTATTATTTTTTTTATTTTCCTTCCACCATGTGGCCATTACTAATACTAAAGACTGCACTGTTTTCACATATTTACACCATTTCTGTGTCTTTTGTAATGACAATTTCTTTCATAATCTTTGGCATCATCCCAACCCTCTTGAAAACTTTAAAGCTTCTTCTTCTTGGAAACCTTCATACGATCTACTTGGAGACAGCTTTCTGAGTGCTCCTATTTCAAGGATTTGGCCAATCTTTTTGACTAATGTGTCACATATACATTAAAAATGCGTTGCATGCCATCCAAGACAAACACTGAATAATTTTAGAGGGGGGGGGGGGGAGCAGACAGCTAACTTGCTTTCAAATTTGTTGCGAATGTGTTACCAAGGCATATCTATCCAGAGATTGACTGTGATGCAAGCCAGTTCATAAAGGAAGCTATAATAAATCAGAATTTATGACAAAATGGATTTCAAATAACTAAAAATGCTATTCAGATTCACTGTTCTGAACATTGTGGTAACTGCAGTCACTTAGCATGTGTTTCACAGGTGGAACAGGACCAACAGGATAGCTATGTCTGCCAGGAGGCAAAGGTTCATGACGTTATAGAGCAGATATCATCTTTTAAGAGCACAAAAGGTGATATTGTCTTACACGCTGGAACTAATGATATGAAGAGTAGGAGACCAGCGTGTAGGCCTGCAGCGAACAGCCCAATGTACAGGTTACTGCTCAAAAAAAGCCGTGAATCAGGGTTAAATTTGAAAGTGTCTCCAATTCTGCCTAGACACAATAGGAGGGAGTACACAATGACAGCTTTGTCGAACAATTCGGCCCAGGAGAGATTGTGCAAGGCCCAAGGGTAGAATTTTTTTCAGCTTGGTCTATGCTTGTTAAGACGAGAGACGAGAGTTAAGCTTGTTAAGACTGTACAGGGAAATAGAGTGTGCCAGTAAATCAAAAAAAAGTCTTATAATGGGGGATTTTAATTTCCCGGATATTGACTGGAATTTGTGGGTTGGTCACTCACACACTAGCAAGGCTTTTGTGGATTTAGTGGATGATTGTTTTCTACATCAGCATGTTCGGGAGGCAACTAGAGGGAGTAATACGTTTGATCTGATTATCAGTAGTGATTCTTCATGCATTAAGTTCTGCTCTGTGCTGTGGCTCAGAGCAGAACCGAGGGGGGCAGTTGTCCTCTGACTCACAGCCTTATAAAATGCACTGTTTGCTTGATGTTTGCAGAGCAATCGGGTACGGGACATGATACTGCCATGGGGGATGTCTTTGTGTGTGCGCGATGCAAGGAGTGTATCGATATCAGGCAACAACTCAGCGTTCTTGTGGGCCTATATGAGAGCTTGAAGGACAGGGTGGGTGCCCTCGAAGAAACTAAATTTAGGGGCCCATCAAGCTCTCAGCTGCCCACATCAACGCCAGAGCTTCCACTTGGGCATCACGTGACACAGAGGCAACCCCCAAGGCAGAATGCGTTGGACCCGAAGGAACTAGTAGTTGTTGGTGACTATTGTCAGGGAAATGGGGAACATGCTTTGTAAAAAGGATAGGTGGAACAGGACCAGGGTATGTCTGCCAGGGGCAAAGGTTGATGACGTTGTAGAGCGAATATCATCTTTTAAGGGCACAAAAGGTGATATACAGTAAATCCCCGCTATTCGCGGGGGTTACGTTCCTGAGAAATGCCGCGAATACCGAAAACTGAGTTATGGCTCCCATAGTAATAAAGGGGTTCCGTTCCAAAGTATGAAATATATAAGAAAAACTAGTCTAAAATTTTGTCTATGTATGTATTATAAGTACCTTCATAATATGACTATGTACAGAGACAGTACATAGTGAAATGCAAGCATATGGCATCGAAATGAAAATAAGAAACAATTTAATATTAAATGTAATATTAATTAGAAATTTCAAACAAATCTTTCAAACCAGCGTCTTTGCTTGCTGGAAAAAAAAAAACATCCCGCCAGTGCTATCACCAGTTTCGCTAAAGTGTTGATAAAGGAGTTTCGCCTTTTCGCGAATGATGAGTGAACTTAACGGAATTTTATTTTGGGTTCGGTCTTCTATCCACAGATTTAAAGCTTTTTCCATTTTTTCTAATTTAACATCACGAGTTACAAAGCAAATTTTTGAAGCAATTAGCGCGTTTTCACGGACACTACGGCAGATTTTTTCTTCCGATTTCTTGATTGATCGTACCGTTGACTCATTGATTTTATAATGTTTTGCCACTGAGGAGACGCTTTCACCATTAGAAATTGTCTAATAACTCAATTTTATTCGCCAATGTGATCACCTTCTTTGATATTTTCACATTTCTCTTTTTATTCGTAGCCATATTTTTGTAGGGGTTAGAAAGAACTTGTCCACAATAAAGTCACTTTCTTCCGTTAACACACTCGAAAAAGTCTATTTTACACTGCAAAACGGTAGATTTATCATTTTTGTAAGCATATCAATTTATAAATTGAATATTTATTATTCAATTTATATATTCAATTTATTAAATTTATTCAATTTATATATTGAATAAATTTATCAATTTATAAATAGATAAATTTATTCAATATATAAATTAAAAGCAAACACATAAATTAAAAGCAAACGACGAAACCTTCCATGACAAACGCATAACACATACTGAACAAGGATTAGCGAGAAACATCCACGCTCGCGATTTTTTCACTCCTCTCCCCCCACACACTGAGCGCTGTTTTGACCGGGAAAGATAATTTTAGCCACGCCCATGTTTTTTATGGCGATTCATGGCGTTTTAAAATTCACTTTTTTTTTTTTTTTTTTTTTTTTTTTTAGGTTTCATTTTATATTAAATCGGCGATCGCGAATACGCGAAACCGCGAATAGCGGGGGTTTACTGTAGTTGTACACGTTGGCACTAATAATATTAAGAGTAGGAGACCGGCAGAATTACTTAACAAGTACAGGTCACTGTTGAACAAAAGCCGAGAATTAGGGTTGAATTTGCAAGTGTCTGCAATTCTGCCCAGACACGATAGGAGGGAGTATATGATGAGAGCCTTGTCGATCAATTCGGCCCTGGAAAGATTGTGCAAGGCTCAAGGGGTAGAATTTTTTTCAGCCTGGACTGTACTTGTTAACAGGAGAGATTGCTTCTACAGGGATGGGATACACTTAAATAGAAAGGGTGCAAGAATATTTGCTGATGCTATCGAGGCAGTGTTAGGTGGGTCGGAAAACTGCTAGCTTGGGGGGGAGACAAAGACCAATAGATTGACAGTAGCCACTGGCAGAGGTGAAAGAGATTCTTGCACTGCTTCTATTAAAATGAGCAGAAGCCTGAAAAACAAGATGCTTGATATTTCAGTGACTGCTGGGATCCATTGCAGTACAAGTAAACACATGGGTTGTGTTAGGGTAGCTAAGAATAGAAACAGGTGCAGGTATACTTGCATGTACACCAATGCTAGGAGTTTAGTAAACAAATTTGATGAATTTGGGGTATTGCTCAAAACATCAATGGCAGATATTGTTGGGATATCAGAGACGTGGTGTCACACAGATATAAGGGATGCAGAACTGGAATTTGGGGAGTACAACTTCTACAGAAAGGATAGACAGGATAGGAAGTGGGGAGGGGTTATGCTATTAGTTAAGAAACACATAAAAACCAAGGAAGTGAAGCCAGTCGACATCGCTGGACAGTGCAGTGTTGAGTCCGTTTGGTGTGATATACGCATTGGGAGATCAAAATTGAGAGTAGGAGTGTGCTATAGGCCTAATAACTCTGATGAGTATAATAAGAAACTGTACAGGGAAATAGAGTGGGCCAGTAAATCAGAGAGTCTTATAATGGGAGATTTTAATTTCCCAGATATTGACTGGAATTTGGGGGCTGGTCACTCACACACTAGCAGGGCTTTTGTGGATTTATTCGATGACTGTTTTCTACATCAGCATGTTCGGGAGGCAATTAGAGGGAGTAATACTCTTGATTTGATTATCAGCAGTGATTCTTCATGCATTAAGAACCTGCAGATAAATGAACCACTAGGTAGCAGTGATCACAGTATGCTGAAGTGGGATTTACTCAAAGAGGTAACTACCATTAGGGGTAAAGGGAAGGGTTATTGCTTCCGTAAAGGCGACTACGATGGACTGAGACAGTATTTAAATTCTATACAGTGGGACCAACTGATGATGTTACCAACAGCAAATTCAAAATGGGAAGCATTCAAAGAACTTATCTTGGAAGCTACTAGGCTTTACATACCAACTAAGAAATATTGTTCAAGGTTTAGGCCAAAATGGATGTCAGATAAACTAATGAGGCATATGGCAGAGAAGAAAAATGCATGGGATACTTACAAATTAACACATGACACAGAAGCCTATGATAGATACAAGTTGATATGCAACCAAGTTACAAAGGAGGTTAGGCAGGCAAAGGCAGATTACGAGAAATCCTTGGCAAGGGATGCAAAGAAAAACAGCAAAGAGTGTTCTTTACTTATGTAAACTCTAGAAGGAAGGGGATGAATCAGATTGGTCCACTTGATATTGATGGGTCAACTGTTGATGATCCTGCTCAGGTAGCTAACAAACTAAATGAATATTTTGCATCGACATTCACACATGAGGAGTTATTCAGCGAGGGGAATGCCAGAGGTGTATTCAACTCTAGCAGTAAGCTACAGAATCTTGAAATAACTGGGAGTAAAGTGGAGGAGAAATTGTTGAAGATAAACACAAGAAAGGCACCCGGGGTGGATGGGATCTATCCAGTTATATTAAAGGAGGCAGCAAAGGAAGTAAGCAAACCCTTAGCCATAATTATGAGAGCTTCCTTGGACTCAGGAGAGGTACCCATAGACTGGAAATGTGCAAATGTGACAACCAATTCACAAAGGAGGATCAAAGGCTGACACAAGTAATTATAGACCTGTGAGCTTAACTTTTGTTCCAGGAAAATTAATGGAGGCACTGGTTAAAGAAGCACTGCAGGATCATTTAGACAAGACTTCAGTTATAGCTCGGACCCAGCATGGTTTTGTTAAAGGGAAGTCTTGCCTGACCAATTTGATTGGATACTATGATGCAGTCACAAAAGAACTGGATGCAGGGAATAGCTTTGATATTATATACTTGGATCTTAGAAAGGCTTTTGATACTGTTGCACATGGAAGACTGCTACACAAATTGGAGCAGTGTGACATTGGAGGCAAATTGCTGCTATGGATAAAGGGATGGTTGAGGGGGAGAAGACAGAGAGTGGTAATCAATGGACACTGCTCATCGTGGACTAATGTTATTAGAGGAGTCCCTCAGGGCTCAGTGTTGGGTCCATTATTGTTTTCTGTATTTATAAATGATATTGATGATGGTATATCAAGCTTAATGTCCAAGTTTGCAGACGATACAAAGGTTGGCAGGGTTGTCAAGGACACTACTGACACTATGCTGCTGCAACAGGATCTGGAAAGGTTGAGCAGATGAGCTGAGAGGTGGCAAATGAAGTTTAACATTGACAAATGTAAAGTACTACACATGGGAAACAGCAACCCCAGAGCAACGTATCAACTCTGTGGTACTACACTGACAGTGCTAGAGAATGAAAGGGACTTGGGGGTGGTTGTGCAGGCAGATATGAAGTTCTCTCAGCAGTGCAGACGGGCTGCAAGAGTAGCTCATGGAGGATTGTCAATGATATACAAGAATTTTTCCAGCAGGGATAAGGAGGTGATTATTCCCTTGTATAAGGCAATGGTCAGGCCACACCTAGAGTACTGTATACAGGTCTGGAGGCCTCATTTCAAGAAGGATGTAGAGCTGCTGGAACGAGTACAGAGAAGGGCAACAAGATTAGTGAATGGAACAAAGGGGATGCTCTTACGAAGAAAGGCTTAAGTTTTTCAAATTACAGTGTCTAGAGACTAGGCACCAGCGAGGTGATCTGATAGAGGTGCATAAAGCCTTGAATGGGTTGAGCATGCTCAATGCTGTTGTTGTTGTTGTTGTTATTTGGTTTTTATAAGCATTAGCAGCTAAGGCCATATTGCTCTGGGGATATGCGGTGGTCATTTCTTGACCTTTCCGCATCCTCCGTATTTGGTGGTGACGGGCTCGAACCCCGGTCTCGCTGCTGCTCAATGCTGATGGGATTCTTCCTCTAGCTCAGAATAATCAGCTCAGAGGGCATAAATTCAAATTGAGGAAAGACAGATATAGGATAGACGTGCGGAAATTTGCCTTTAGCCAGCGGGTGGTTGGTTGGTGGAACAGACTTCCATCCCTTGTCGTGGAGGTTGATAGCCTAAATAAGTTTAAGGCTCAGCTGGACAGGTATTTTGAACGAACAGAGGGGTGAAGTGGAAGTGGGTTTTTTTTTTTTTTTGGCTGATGCTGCATAAGCTTGCTTTCTTGCATCAAATGCCTGTACTAATGCTAATGCTAAAGGAACCACTAGGTAGCAGTGATCAGTGTGCTGAAGTGGGATTTACTCAAAGTAACTAACTACCATCAAGGGTAAAGGGAAGGGTTTTTGCTTTCGTAAAGGTGACAGAGGTCTGAGACAGTATTTAAATTCTATACAGCGGGACCAACTGATGATGTTATCTACAGCAAATTCAAAATGGGAAGCATTCAAAGAATTAATCTTGGAAGCTACTAAACTTTACATATCAACTAATAAATAAGTGTCTATATCAGCAGAAACTCCATAATGGGTGGTACCTTCCCACTGAAGATGCCTAATAAGCAGGAGTCTGTAGTTGTGTTACAACATATATAGAAATAACAGTTAATAAAATTCCCACAAAAATGCAAATAGCAATTGTTCTTAGGGAAGTCTAAAAAAAAAAAGTGTCTGGATGGAACTTGTGTACACTAGAATCACCACACCTATGTGCACGGAAAAGGTAATAGTTCTATCATTTTGATACAAAGTATCTCGATTTTGAGGTTCGTATAAGGAGTCACTTGCAAGCAAATAGCTCTAGGGTTGTATCTGGAGATAAGATGATCACTTCATAAATGCTTTCAGTCTTGCTGTGGCATATTCAGCAATTCCATTATATGATTTATTGCATTATTTTATTTTCAAAAATAGATCAGATTTATGAGTTTCATGCCTGTGATGATCAGGTTTACTTCTCTCTTTTGTTGGAAAAATGGGATGTCCAGACTTCTTATCTAACTCTGCATCTTTAGTTAAATATAAAGACAATCCGGTCTCCATTACTATTAGCTATATAGTGCAAGGAAACTACAGGCATTTGGTTCCCAAGCCAAAAAAATTAATTAATTAATTAATAATAATAAAATAAAATTAAAAGAATAATAATAAACAATAATAACAAAAACATAAAATAAAAAAAATAAATCAAAATAATAAAGATATAAAAGAATTTATAAAAATAAAGACATAAGAAATAGGTAACATAATACAATAATTTTGTGTTTCCCTCCTCACGTAAGTGAGGAGGGAAACACAAAATTCAGTTCATCTTTGTATTTTTTCAAACTGTCAAACTAGCCATATTTCTAGTAATGATTACCTCACTATCTACAAGAAACTTCCTATAATCTAGTCTAAACCCCTTCCCCTGTACTTTGAATTTATGGATCCTAGTTCTGGAATTCTTTATAACAGTGAAAATTCAACCTACATCCATTTTACTAACCCCTCTCACACAGTCTTATAAACCTCAATCAGGTCCCCTCTAAGGTGCCTGGATGCTAAGCTCTATAGCCCAAATAATCAAAGTCGTTCCACATATGCTTGCCCTTTTGCCAATCTCAACAAGGGTCCAAAGACAGACAACATGTCAGTCTTTGGACCCTTTCAAGAAGCTCAATATCTTTTTTCAGATGAGGCTTCCATACGTGGATGCAATATTCCAAATGGAGTCTTACAATTACATTATACAGTGGGATTATCACCTCCCTATCTCTACAGAAGTGTTCAATAAATCATTGATATGACACCAGGAACTTTCATGACCACCTGTTTCCACTGCTCGGAGAACTTCATATCTGCCCATATTGTAAATATCAGATTCCTTTCCTCCTGTGCTGTTTTTTTTAATTCAACACCAAATGCATAAATTACTTTGGGTTGCTCTTCCCCAAGAGAAAAACCCCATATTTTGCTTCATCAAAAGTGCTACTTGGCACCAATCATTAAAACTCTTTCAGTCTTTACATCTGCAAATTTGATATCATACATTCTATCACTTCTTCGATATTATTTATGAAAATCCGAAACAACAGTGATCAAAGAAATGATCTGTGGGTACTTCACTTCTGATGTTCCATCAATCTGATTGATATCTGCTCTCAGAAACCCTCCAATGCTATATTCAAACCTGCAGAAGCTCTCGACCTTCAAGTGGCACTTTCCCAACAGCATAATCGGCCCACTGAGATCAGCTGACATTGATTTTGATCTGTGATCCAGTGATTTGGCACACATCGAAAAAAAGAGAAAATCCACATTCATGTGCAGTCACCATTCCTGTAACTGTCATTTAAACTAAAACTGACTTCAAGTGAAAGATGTCCGGCAATTATCGAAAACTCAAAGCTGTTTAATAAACTCAAGGCTAATCTTGTGTTGGAGAAGTGATATATTCACTATGATTCATGTATTCTCTGAAAGTTATATGTATTTTATTGTTACTCAATGACTGCAGTTTTTCTATGCAATTTTCTAAGTTTTACCAACTGGTATATAAATATAATTAATGTCTCCAATTATACTGTTAGATTCCTCTGGATGCCTGTAATGGAAAATGTATACTTGTAAAAAAAAAAAAAAAATTTGTGAATAAAGAATTTTATTATTATTACATTATACTCGCATGCTGCACTTCCTTCCTTGCGGCACCCAGCAATCCATCCTAGAATTTTTCCAGTAATCCCAACATGTTCCAAGCTTACACAGGGACCTCACACGATGGACTAAGCCATATGCCTTGCCAAAATCCATAAAAACTAAATCAAAACAGCTATCAAAATCGCCAGGGTTAGGTATGATTTTCTCTTAACAAAACCATGTTACGTGTGCTTCTGAATGCTGTTTCTATCTAAATGTTCTTGGATTGTATTCTTAATCTTGCCTGCAAAATTTTCCCACTGGGTCAGACTACCAGATCATAGTTACCAACTTCACTCTTTTAGCTAACTCTTATACAGGGTGTCTCAAAAATATTGGTACAAACGTTTAGGGGAGGTAGGTAACATCTAAAGGAATGTGAATTGCATAGGAACCCGTAACCAGAATCGTCACCGTAAGTCGGTACACGGTGCTGTTCATCAGTACGCGAGAGGGAAAATTTCGGGTTTATTCATTCAAGCAGTAGTCGCCGCACGAAGAGCATGCATCGATATGCGAACTGTGAGCTGGCAGACATGCACCTAGTGTATGGATTACCAGAGGGCCCACGCGGTGTGCGGCCCCAAGCGACACAACATCGCTTCGCAATAAATGTGTGGGCAGGTATGGTCGGTGACTGCTTAATCGGCCCATACCTGTTACTATCCCGCATGAACTTCGCTAAATATCGGATCTTTCTTGAACAAATTCTATCAGGGTTACTTGATGATGTTCCAGCAAATGTGAGACGCAACATTTGGTTTCAACATGACGGGGTGCCTGCTCATTATGGAAGGTGTGTTCGTGACCATTTGAACAGGTGTTTTGGGCGTCAATGGATTGGCCAGGGTGGACCCGTTGCCTGGCTCGCCTGATTTATCGAGCCTTGATTTCTTTCTTGGGGGGGGGGCCTCAAATCTATTGTGTATGAATCGCCTGTGGAGACGGAAATGGATCTCGTGGGGAGACTCGTCTGCACTGCTACTACTGTCAAAGAAACTCCAGGTGTGTTCGACGGTGTCCGCCAATCCATGCTGCGTCGGTGTCACGTATGCATTGCATCTCATGGTTGTACCTTCGAGCATCTGTTGTAACATCATGAAATGCATCCATCTCGCACTCCATTGTTAATATTACGTCAAATAAAATGTTTGCCGCTAATTACTGATGTGTGCCTCTTGCTTCTGCTTCTTGTGCCTCTGCTACTACTTTCCTGTGACGTTTCCGGTTATGGGTTCCTATGTGATTCACTTTCCTTTAGATGTTACCTACCTCCCCTAAATATTTGTACCAATATTTTTGAGACACACTGTATACTAGCAATATGTCAGCACTTTTACAATCCAAACAAATCCAAACATAATTAACCAGAATGGTTCAATGTATGCTCTGACCACATCCTCAAACTACTGGAGCCCTACCTGCCTGTAGGCTCAAATGTTTTCTAATAAACAATCTGTAATTACAAAATTGCTACTCCCATATGTCTCAGCCTCACTCTCACCACAAAGCATCTTTTCTCAGTACAGATCGATGTGAGTTACTTATTTATCGGATGGGTTATCTAACGCTTACCATGACCCATTACACAAATATCTGATCTCTCTCTCTCTCTCTCTCTCTCTTCTGCATGGAAATCTGACACATCTTGGTTACTATTTTCTGTGCCATATTGATTTAGTGTGATTAATATTCCTCAAAAATATCTAGCTTATATATTTTTTCTAGGACTGTATTACTTGAGAGGCTGTCTGTGCCACTACTATCATTTGTGTATTACTGCCTCAGTAATGCACGAATGCACCTCACATCATATAATATATGATGTCAAGCCTCATATCTTATATGAGGCATGACTTGGAATAAAGATGTGGAAAGAGCACCAATCATCCACTGGACTATTGGTGTGTCCAGGGGGGAATTGTCCCACCTGCTTGAATCGCTATAAATTACTAGCTCTGAGTAGTTAAGGTGCATTTGATTTTTGGTAAAGTTAACTTAATTCGCTTTCTCGCATCATGGATGTTACTTTATTTTCAATTTTTACATTTCTGTATTTTATTTTGTAGCTTCCATAATTCACATGCTTTAGAAAAACAACAGATAATTATCCCCACCGATGATGACAGCAATGCAGTGCATTCTGTTTAGATCAGCAGTTTGGGCAACTGGCATCACCTTGGCATGCCATTTGAGAGTGAGAAAATTTCTGATATGCATAATACCATAAAGGATTTGGAAAGGAAAGTCAACCATGACAGCTTATATAACCTGCTTTTACCAACATTAACCGATTCTGTGTACTAAAAGATAATATTGATTACCATATTTTGTGAATCATAATTCTTCTGGCTGGAATTACTTACTGCTTCTGCAATGATTGGACTACTACTACTACTTCTTCTGAAATATTTAATAGGTCTCCTTTGGCGGACTTAAGAGCGGCATATGGTTTGATTATAATTGGGATTCCACTTGTGGAAATTAGCACACACTTGGAAAGTCTAGATTATGTCTAATAGCAGATCTCATGACTGGATTAGTTTAACTATTTTGAATGGCCCTGCTTGCATATTCAAAACACTTTTGAATAATGGAAGAAGAAAGTTTACTCAGAGGCTTGGTTAACAATGAATGTATAATCAAAAAAGCTAAGGGTTCGTCTGCTCATCTGCATGCTTTTTTGAATTTTGGAGAGAGAGGTGGTGTTCAATTTGATTTGATTTAAGTTATTCTATGGAGAGCTCAATGGACCTAATGGTTGATAGTTGTGTCCATTTTGTGCTTCTTTTGCCTTGGGAATTAACTACTTTTCACCACAAGAAGGCAGGAGTAATGCCATTAGAGTAACCAATTCATAATCTACATGGTGCATAATATTTTTGATGGATATGTAAATGAATTTCGTGCTAGCTAAGTATATGAAATGATATAAATAAGTTCTGGAAATAATAAAAAAAATGAAAATTTTATAAAAGAAACAATATAAAAATAACACACAGGCTTGCACAATTATTCCAACTGCCTATTCACATATGTTCTCCTTTTACCCCATGGCAATCAAATCTGTTTCGAGCTTATAATTTATTCAACATTTGACTTAACTTTATTGCCCAATAAGGAATTCTTGTCAAAAATCATGAAAAATAAAAAAGAATAATTTTTTTAAAAAATTTTTTAGTCAGTACTATTTTCTCCACATCCAATTGTGCGTATCATTCTATCAACTTGTAGATACACAGAATTTATTCACTTTCCTCATTTGTAAGTATGTTTTTATAACCATCTTTATACTATTATTATTATTCTTACCATATAGTACACGTAAGACTGAGGCTTATGCTGTTCCAGGCGAGAGAGAGTCAAAAGTAAAAAAGGAATCACTAAGAAAGAGAAGAATGATGATATCCAGCTCAGGACCTTGGGTGTGCCAAGCCCATAAGTCACCAGATGTGAGCCCCTGGGATTCAAATGAGTCTAACAGTTGTGAGATTTTCTCAAGATTTTCAAAGCATTTTCTTACCATCATTTATTACAAACAGTCTACAATTATTTCAAAACACAGATAACACATGACAGTATCTACTTAACTAATGGTGGAGTCAAAAAATATTTAAGTAGTATTTGGTACAACTAGCGGCACCACCAAAGCACAAGCATATGGAGTCATTTTAAACTTTTTTGATGATTTCTTGAAATATTAATGAAGAAATTGGGGGTGGAAAACTTCTTGAAGAGGTATGTTGAGTTCATTGCTAGGTAAACATATTAGCAGCAGTAGTAGTGACAAATCATTCAAGAAAGCAAATTTATACAGCATCAACAAAAAAAAAAAAAAAAAAAAAAACCATATCACTTATCTACCACTCATATAGTCTGTCTAGTTCTTCCTTGAATTTATTCAAACTACCCACCTCTACAACACCAGATGGAAGTTTGTTCCAACAATCAAATACCTGCTAGCTCAAGAAAAATTTCCAAACATCTATCCAGCAACCATACTTGCTCCACTTAAATTTAAGGCCCCTCATGTGCAGTCTGGGCAAACTGAAGGATTCCATCAATACTGAACATACTCAATCCATTCAAAGCCTTAACCACTCAATCAGATCACCTTGCAGATACCCAGTTTCCAGACTCTGCAGTCTGCCTCTTGTTAGTCTCACTAATCTAGTTCTTCTTCTCTACACCCATTCCAAGATCCATGCACTTCCTAAAATGAAGCCTCCATATATATGCAAAAGCAATTGCAAAATCTCATTTAAGGCATCTTCTACAGCCATCCTATGCAGTCCTCTAAAGTCATACTCTGCAAGACACTGTGAAATGGCCTTACTTTGTAATGTCTCTCTCTCAAGAACATCCAATTCATATCATTATACCAGTATTCATTGGTAAAAAGGTTATCAGTGAGGAGAAACTTTTGAGTCTAATGAATTTGAAAGTATCTGCAATTCTACCCGGAGACGATAGGAGGGAGTATATGATGAGAACCTTGTCGACCAATTCGGCCCTAGAGAGATTGTGCAAGGCTCAGGGGGGCAGAATTTGTCTCAGCCTGGTCTGTGCTT
The DNA here is from genome assembly GCF_048544385.1 of Mastigoproctus giganteus. Classification (NCBI taxonomy): domain Eukaryota; kingdom Metazoa; phylum Arthropoda; class Arachnida; order Uropygi; family Thelyphonidae; genus Mastigoproctus; species Mastigoproctus giganteus. Next base: position 51,703,899 of record NC_143588.1, read on the forward strand.
TTTAACAGGAGAGACTGCTTCTACAGGGATGGGATAAACTTAAATAGAAAGGGTGCAAGAATATTTGCTGATGCTATCAAGGCAGAGTTGGGTGGGTTGGAAAACTGCTAGCTTGGGGGGGGGGGGAGATACACGAACTAATAGATTAACAGTAGCCGCTGGCAGAGGTAAAAGTGATTCTTGCACTGCTTCTATTGAAATGCAATTGAGCAGCAGCCTGGAAAGCAAGGCAATGGGGGTTTCCAGGACTGCTGGGAGTCGTAGTGCAACAAGTAAATACATGGGCTGTGTTAGAGTAACTAAGCGTAGAAACAGGTACATGCATACTTGAATGTACACCAATGCTAGGAGTATAGTTAATAAATTCGATGAGCTTGAAGTGCTAATCAAGACATCAAAGGCAGTTACTGTTCGGATATCAGAGACGTGGTGTCACACAGACATAGCCAGTCCAGAATTCGAATTTGGGGAGTAAAATGTGTACAGAAAGGATAGACAGGAAAGGAAGAGATGAGGGGTTATGCTCTTAGTTAAGAAATACAAAACCTAAGGGAGTGCAACCAACTGATGTTGGTGGATAATGCAACGTTGAGTCTGTTTGTTGTGACATAAGCACTGAGAAAGGAAAAATGAGTGTAGGTGTGTGTATAAGGAATCTGATGAGTGTAATGAGCAATTGTGCAGAGAAATAAGAGTAGGCCAGTAAATAAAAATGTCTTATAATGGGATTTTAATTTCCTAGAGGTTGACTGGAATTTCCGGGTTGGTCACTCACACACTAGCAAGGCTTTTATGGATTTATCGGATGATTGTTTTCTACAACAGCATGTTCAGGAAGCAAAGAGAGGGAGTAATACTCTTGATCTGATTATCAGTAGTAATTCATCATGCATTAAGAATCTGCAGATAAAGGAACCACTAGGTGGCAGAGATCACAGTGCGTTGAAGTGGAATTTACTCAAAGAGGTACTTACCATCAGGAGTAAAGGGAAGAGTTTTTGCTTTCGTAAAGGTGACTAAGATGGTCAGACAGTATTTAAATTCTATACGGTGAGACCAACTGATGATGATACCAACAACAAATTCAAAATGGGAAGCATTCAAAGAAATATAATCTTGGAAGCCACTAGAATTTTCATACCAACTAAGAAATATTGTTCCAAAATTTAGGCCTAAATGGATGTCGGATGAACTAATTAGACATGTGGCAGAGGAGAAAAATGCATGGGATACATATAAATTGATGGGTGACATAGAAGCCTATGATAGATATAAACTGGTCTGTAACCAAGTCACAAAGGAGGTTGGGCAGGCAAAGGCAGATTACGAGAAATCTTTGGCAAAGGATGCAAAGAAAAAGATAAGAAAGAGTTCCTTACTTATGTAAATTCTAGAATGAAGGGGATGAATCAGATTGGTCCACTTGATATCGATCGTTCAACTGTTGATGATCCTGCTCAGGTAGCTAACAAACTAAATGAATATTTTGTATCGACATTCACATATGGAAAGTTATTCAGGGAGGGGAATGCAAGAGGTGTATTAAATTCTAGCAGTGAGCTAGATAACCTTGTAAAAACTGAGAGGAAAGTGGAGTAGAAATTGTTGAAGATGAACATAAGAAAGGTGGATGGAATCTATCCAGTTATATCAAAAGAGGCAGCAAAGGAAGTAAGCAAACCCTTAGCCATAATTATGAGAGCATCCTTGGACTCAGAAGAGGTACCCATGGACTGGAAATGTGACCCCAATCCACAAAGGAGGATCAAAGGGAGACAGATAATTACAGACCTGCTAGTTTAAGTTCTGTTTTAGGGAAATTAATGGAGGCACTGGTTAACGAACCACTGCAGAAATATCAAGACAAGACTTCAGTTATAGATCGGACGCAGCATGGGTCTGCTAAGGGGGCGTCTTGTCTGACCAATTTAATTGGATACTAAGATGTGGTCACAAAGCAACTGGAAATAACTTTATTATATTTTTGAATCTTAGAAAGGCTTTTGATACTGCTGCACAAATTGGAGCAGTGTGGCATTGGAGGCAAATTGCTGCTATGGATAAAGGGATGGTTGAGTGGGAGAAGACAGAGATTGGTAATCAGTGGACACTGCTCTTCATGAACATGTTATTAGTGGGGGTCCCCCCCAGGGTTCAGTGTTGGGTCCATTGTTGTTTTCTGTATTTATTAAAGATACTGATGATGGTATATCAGGCTTAATGTCCAAGTTTCCAGACGATACGAAGGTCGGCAGTGTCGTTAATGACAGTAAGCTGCTGAAAAAGTATCTAAAAAAGTTGAGTATATGGGCTGAAAGGTGGAATCTGAAGTTTAACATTGACAAATTTAAAGTACTGCCTATGGGAAGCAGTAACCCCAGAATAAGGTATCAACTGTGCGGTACTACACTGACAGTGGTAGAGTGAAAAGGTCCTGGGGGGGTAATTGTGCAGGCAGATTTGAAGTTTTGTGAGCAGTGCAGATGGTCTGCAAGAGTAGCTCATGGTGCCTTGTCAATGATATACAGGAATTTTTCTAGCAGGGATAAGGAGTTGATTATCCCCCTGTACAAGGCCATGCTCAGGCCACACCTTGAGTACTGTATACAGGTGTGGAGGCCTCATTTTAAGAAGAATGTAGAGCTGTTGGAGCAAGTACAGAGAAGGGCAACAAGATTAGTGAATGGAACAAAGGGTTGTTCTTAGGAAGAAAGGCTTAAGTTTTGCAAATTACTGGAGACTAGGCACCTGCGAGGTGATCTGATTGAGGTGTATAAAGCCTTGAATGGTTTGAGCATGCTCAATGCTGATGGGAAATGCCCTTGCTTAGAATAATTGCGTGAGAGGATACAAATTCAAATTGAGGAAACACAGTTGTAGGATAGATGTGTGGAAGTTTGCCTTTAGCCAGCGGGTGGTTGATTGCTGGAACAAACTTATATCTGTCATTGTAGAAGTTGGTAGCTTAAGCAGATTCAAGGCAAAACTAGACAAACATTTGGAGTGAATAGATGAGTGAAATGAGAAGGGGAGTGTTTTTTTTTTTTTTTTTTGCTGATGCTATATAAGCTTGCTTTCTTGCATCATTTGCCTTGCTAATGCAAAGTACACACACAGTAAAAGAAGAAAATTACATAGAATTGTCCAATAAATTCATATCCTGAATGTTATAATATATTATCCAGGCACCAATGAAATCTTGTTGCAGATACCATTAATTGAGTAAACTCAAGTACTGCCACTGTAATGTCTAGCTCTAGCTTTTGCATCTTTATGCTTTCGGAGTTGTATGTTCAGATAATCATTATGATTGCGTCCAAATTTCCATTTGTTTAAGCTGGGCCAGTAAAAAAAATCTCATTTCTGATTTCATTCATACATTTAGACAGAATGTAAATTAGATATACTAACATCTTTTTGTTCTTGCCTGCAATAGCGGCAATTAGTTTCCTGAATGAGGGCTTTGTCTTTTAAAATGAGAAGCAGTTTATAAATAAAATCATTATTGTTCCTCCCATTTTACATTCTCTTTCTTTAAAAATACATTTGTAGACTACAGTGCTTGCTAATATGTCTAGATACTTTCAATCTTGAAGCTAGGTTTCAATAAAAAGACCAAATCAGAAGAGGACGATAAACTGAGTTCAATCCTTGCCCTTCTCCGTGTTTGTAACTGTTATTGAAATGTGAATAATGTATCTGCAGATGATCGATCTCTCTCTCTCTCTCTCTCTCTCTCTCTCTCTCTCTCTCTCTCTTCCCCCCCTATACAGCTTGACAAGATCCAAGAGTTATATTTAAGTTCAGCAGGTCTGTCATTGCCAACCAAGCATGAGAATGTAAAATTAAAGTATACAATATGTCTCATTTTCACCTTCAACACTGACCCTATTTCCTTAGCATACATTTCTTTGGTAATGGTGAGCATCATCTGCAGACTGAACCTTGAGAAACAAAAATATTCTCTTTTTTGAACAGCAGTACTTTCAACTCTCCAATAGTCATCCACTTTGACCTGGTACTTGTTCTGTGAGGTGTTGTTATTCCTGTCCTTTTATTTTTCTTTGTCCCATGCAGTTGTTTTAAATTCATAAGGCTCTCCTTCTTTAGTTTCTTTGGTATTTGTTTTACTACTTAATACCCAAAAATAAGAATTTCTTGGTCTTTTTCTTTTTTCACTCAGTTCTTTTTTGCCATTCAGAGCTTGTACTTTCCCATCCAGCCATTAATTCTGTGGAATGAAATTCATGCTTCCAGCTGAAGTCCAATGTCGATCAGTTTCATTCACTTTTCTTCTTTTATCTTGTACGATGTCTTATAGATTCTTTGCCAGCTCATTTCTTTTCTTCTTTTTTTCGCTTTGACATTACACCCTGGTTTCCCACCTGAGTCATATCACATTTTTCCAGTTTTTTAATAATATTTGTGACCGTTCTGTTATTGCATTTAATGTATTCTCTTCTATTGTTTTTTTGGTAATATGTGATTTTATTGTTCTGTTCCCTGACATATAGGTTAGTACAAATGCACCATTTTAGTATGCAGCAAACTACTAAAGTAGCTAAGAATTGGCATAATTTAAGAATATCTCATATTGTGAATACTTCACACCACCTAGAATAAGAAATGCTTCACTGATGGAGAAAACTATTGTTACTTATTCATAATATAAAATTATCTCGGTATGATATTCTCCTCCAGTATTTCCCCCCAAGAGTTTTTTGTATTGGAAGAAAGCAGTTCCTCTAATTTGCTTACAGTAAGCTCTCACGATGGAAGCTGAAATGTTATGTTGTATTTCAGTTTATCTAAATTCTTCTCCTTCAGAATTTGGCTTAAGGGGGCTGATGCATTTTGTTTTTCCACACCATTTATCTCTCTCTCCACCCTTTGTGCATTAAAGGTGGCAACATTTTTCCCCCCCTTCTTTCCTGATTCAAGCTGATCATACAGTTAAAGCTCTGTATAGTGACCACGGGGAAATAAGAAAAACAATCATTATGTCAACAGGTAATTATACTGATAGTTTATGATATCAGCAAAAGAAAAGTTTGAACAGGTAATGAAATTCTATTAATACAATATAGTATAATCTAATTCAGAATATGTACTACACTATTAAACAAGAAAATGCATTGTATATTTTTCTTTATTAACTATAGTGTAGAAAGGTTAATCTGTAAATTACACATATACAGTAATTACTGTATTCACTCAATACATTATGACCACCCCTGAATCCACAAGTAGAACATGCCACAGTACATATAAGTGACATCACTGACCGGTGCAGCATGTGCCTATAAGTTTGTCAGTACAAATCCTATGCAATGCAGAAAGGGAAGGATTCGATGGAGTTTAAACGGGGATGATTTGCAGCTAGGAAGGCAGCAATCAGCATCTAAGAAACCATTGTCAGCTGTCCGAGGGCCACTGTAGTGAAGGTGTGGAGGGAATGGTCTGAAGGGCAATAGACAACCACCCAACATGCCTGGATAAGAAGACCATCACTGCTAACTGGGACCACAGATGGCTTATGGTCCCTCAATTAATGGAAGAGTACAGCCAGGCTGCACAGAGAAACATTTGCAAGCACAGAATGCAGTGGTGCTCATATGGATAGGCCTATGGAGTAGGTAACCTGTTCATGTGCCCCTGTTGACAGATGGTCATAGAGACCAATATCTGCACTGGACGTGGGAGAACCAGTCCCGAATGTTTGACAAAAGCAGGTCAGCTGGTGTTGGTTTGAAGGGGGGGGTAATCTTATCATGGACATCACTGGGTCCCCTACCTGTGATGTCCATGAAAACTGGGACCCTCAGTGCCAGATCCTACCTCAGCATTGTTTTGGACTAAATTTTGCTCTTCATATGCACTGGACTCTCAACACACAAGGCCCTGTGTCACAAAGTGCAAATTGTGCAGGAAGGGTTCAAGGTTTGTGTGCAAGGATTTCTGTGCTCCCCTGGCTGACAAATTTCCCCAACATTAATCCCACAGAACATCTGGGAAGCAGTGGAATACAGATATCACCAGTCCACACCAGTGCCTTGCTCTATTGCCAAACTCCAGAACATCCTTCTGTCCAGCCGGTAAAGGATATCCAAGGGCACCTTCCCAAGTGTCACAGAGTCAGTGCCACGCTGGGTGCAATCAATTATCACAGGGAAAGTCAGCCCAATATAGTATTAGGCAGGTGGTCATAATGTTTTGGCTGTGTGTGTGTGTGTGTGTGTGTTTACATAATTATGCACACATACATAGACACATGGCTAACCATAGACAGGGAGGTTCTTTCAGACTTTCAGCACATATGTACAGTATCTATGTATGTGAGTACATACTTCGGCGCCTCCATAGCCAGATGGGCCGGACTGGCAGTGCATAGCACACACTTCTTGATTAGACCGGGGTTCGAGCCCGTGACCACCAAATACGGAGGATGTGGAAAGGTCAGGGAATGACCACCGCATATCCCATGAGCAATATGGCCTTAGTTACTAATGCTTCTAAAAACTAAATAACAACAGCACATACTTCCATATGCATCAAAGCTTAACTACACAGGTGAATTCGTTTCAAACTTTAAAATAATATGCAAATGCACTGCTTCATTGGCAGAATACATTTTAAAAGAGAATTATGACAGTGTATGACAGCAGTTCATTAACAGCCTAACATGCAAGTTCTTATCCTTGAATGAAACTTCTTGTTCAACCACAATCTTTTGTATATATCCTGAAACATGCAACATCTGCATCCACACAATCTTCAAAATACAGTACATTTCACCTCTAAGTAAGGTGAGGAAGAACAATCTCAAAAATTTCTGCACTATTATCAGACCTTCTTCATGATTAACTGATGGAGCATATAAAGCAACATTCCAAGTGACAAATCCCACATATCTGACACAGTCAACAACAACAACATATTCATCAATCTCATCATGAGATTGATGAAAATGTGGAGTTGAGTTCATTATATAAACGAACATAAACAATTCTCAGCACAATTTTGTTTAATAGCATTCTTTGACTGTTTTAATTCAAGCTAGGAAGAATTGAGGTCATATTTGGTGGCTGGTACTCAACAGTGACTGGATGTAGGCCATTCACTTGGCAATGAGAGATGCAGTTAACTACAAACACAATTTTTCTATTCTTCCCACTCATCTTGTAATCTAAGTCACCGAACCTTTCTTTGCAGATTTTTGATGACATATAAGAACATTTCAATACAAAGTTAGTAATGTCTTCAAACCTTAAAGCATTGGGGCCTTCTGAGCTTTTCCAGTGATTAGACATGAATCTTCTGGGTGCCACATATTTGCTGCTAGGAGAACGATAATTGATTACTCCCCCCCCCCCTAAATTTAAGCATTTTCCCTAGTAGAAACTAAAAAAAAAAAAAATATATATATATATATATCCAGTTTCATCAGCACTGAAGATGTATTTCTGGTTATCTGTCAAAAAAAAAATTTTTTAAACAATTCTTTCCAGTCCTTTGCAGCTTCAGTGTCAATAGTTGCACTTCCATTACACACTTTTCTGAAGACAGCTCATGAGGAGTATTAAGTTTCTGGAGCCAACCATCAGAAGATCTGAAGAAATCTTCAATATTCTAAGGCATATATCCTTATATTCAATATCCTGAAATCTTATCTAAGGTGCAAACAATTCGTACTTACTTTTTAAAAGATTTCTGTCTACATGTTTTCTTTTCTTTCATTTTTTGTTTCTTCTTCAATTTTGAAATGCAAATATTGTAATAAAAATTATAAATAAGACATAGTGGTGGAATCTAAAACAGCATGGGGTTTACAGAATATTGACCATGACCTACTACTACATAGTTCATTATAATCTGCTAGGATGTTAAAACAATGGTAGCCATAAAGAGCTTTGACTATATTTATACAGGAGCAACACCTTATAATTCTGTTGCATTTCATGCACTATAATGTACATTCATCCTCTTTCTAGTTATATACTATTTACTTGTGCAGTTATTTCTAATCCTTGTTTTTCTATTAAGAGAAACTCATTATAGTATGTTAATGCACAAGTAGGGTATAGCCTACTTGTACATTAACACACATTTAGCATGAATAAAGGAGAACATACATATCTTCAAGTTCCTATTCTTCAGATATCTCGATTTATTTTATATTATTTATTTATTTAATTTTTTTTAACAATTTACACTGTACAGCCTAACCAACTTAAACAGCAAAACTCTGGGAGACATGATGCATGCAAGCTCAGAACCAGAAACATTTCATTTCTATACATCCACCATACTGCCTGCGCCTACGTAGCCAGGTGGGAAGGAGCAGCAGTGCATAGCACACGCTTCTTGATTAGACCGGGGTTCGAGTCCGTCACCACCAAATACGGAGGATGCGGAAAGGTCAGGGAATGACCACCGCATATTCCCGGAGCAATATGGCCTTAGCTGCTAATGCTCCTAAAAACCAAATAACAAACAAACAAACCATACTGCCCATCATGATATACAATTCTTCAGCCACTGACAACCAGTCCTGACATTCTGTCACTGTATGCACTCCCATTAATTTAAATGATTATTTTAAGCTGCATGAAGGTGCAGAAAGCAAGCCACCTGCATTCTATAAGAATCCTACTGCTCCACCACAAGCATGCACAGTGGGGATTCAACCTTAAGGGAAGACTGGCAGGAACAGAAACACTGTTTAAGTTGCTATATTTTAATTACTGGTTTCTTAAAGAACTAAATTAATCAAAAATGTTTTACCTGCTCAATTATAACTTTTTTTTTTTTTGCACCAAATCCATAAAGTCCAACTTGAAAGCTAATAATTGATACTAAACATCTAATTTTAATTCAAGACTTAATTTGTTATAAACCAGACTTTTAACATTGCAGCCAATTCTTACTATCATACACTTAGTGGGCTCTCTCAAATATAAACAGATATTAAATTCTATTTAAAAAAATGTGTAATTAGTGGTAACGAACTGTTCTTGTGAACTGCAGCCATCACAATTTTATATGGTTTGGCCCCTATGCAAAAAAACATTCGATGCACCAAATTCATGATATACAAATCCTGAGAGAATCCCATTGCCACACCACCTTTCAAACAATCACAGCTGCTTATTATAGACCACTGCAGGTCTCACACTAGGACCACACAAACTAATCATATTTTTCTTTCTATCAGCACATCACATCTATTTATGAATGTTCATCCCCCCCCCCCTCATGCACACATGAACTTTTTACAATTTGAGAAAGTTATTTCACTGCTTTCATAAGTTTCCATGATATCCGTAGCTATAGATCTTACAACCAAAATATTTTAACTGAAGCATCTCTCTCTCTCTCTCTCTCTCTCTATATATATATATATATATATATATATATATATCTGTGCATGAGTGCTACCAAGCTATATTTTACTTGTGTTTAGTACTTACAATTTTCAGTTATAATCAAACCAGAGTTCAACAATCAGCAGCCATAGGTCTTATGCGCAGACAAATCAAGTTTTTCCGAAGAAAAATTGATCTTGTTGTAATTCTCAGATCCTCCAGTTTTGCTTGTTATAAAAGCACTGAAGGACAATAATGTTTGAACTTAAAATTTGGTGTAAACGTAATCTATAGTTTTGCAAATATGCATAAAATTTCAATAACAGAAATCAATTTGGAAAATCAGTGAGCCACTTACACAAAAATTGCAGCAGATATTGATAAAGTTAATCTGCATGAAGACAAAGAGTCATATAAAATAAACTTTGTTCTTATAACAGAAACAAAATTTTTTACTTTCCTCATTTTGCCCTGACAGAAATGTGTCTTCAGAAGTGGTCCAGTCAATTTCCTAATCCAGATCTAACCCAATAATTCAAAGTTGTAGCCAATTTGAAGAGGTGTGGAATAAACATTTTCAAATTTGACAAAGGCAAAATCAAGACTATGAAAAGCATCTTTTAATTTATGTTCTTTACAGTGATAAATATGTTTTTAATAAGGTATATTTTTTTAGCGAAGTTAAAAATATCAATCATCTTTCTTCTAGCATCAGCACTGCATGCATATAACATGTTTCCAAACATATCTGCTTATTATGTAATAATAATAATAAAAAAGGAGAATAAACTAATATATCAAAAGGTTGATTTTTAATAAGCAACAATAACAGCCTTCAGAAAATACAAATAGCATTTAAATGATATGAAGGTATCATCATTACTTAAATTGAGTAGCATATTTATATTTTAAACTATATTCATATGCTATCCCTAATGAAATCCAAAGTGATTAGTGTTCTAAGATGGATGGATATATATATACACACACACTCCAAAACAATAATTTTCACACAAAAATGGATGGGAGTAGTTCTAATAACAAGTGTTTTCAGATTTTTTTTTTTTCGGCTACCTTATTCATAGAATATTAGAAGTCGTACTAGTGAAAGAAGTTTATTTATTTATTTTTTTTTTGTTTGTTTCAGTTTGTTGTATGGGAAAATAAACAAAACTAAATGGTGTTAGCTTGTTTACTTACCCATGCGTGTACGTGTGAATTCACACCTGAGGGCGGCTACCTACAGATTTATAACAGTAGTCTTGCAGCTGCAAAGCAGTATCAGTCAACAGCTGAGAGCTGTTAGGTTTTTAAATGTTGTGCCCATCATGTCTGGAGAAAGAAACAAAAGCAGTAAGAAGTGCCGACAATTTACCATGGAGTAAAAGTTACAGATTTTAAGAGCCTCTGGTTCCAGTTGTTATAAAAGTGGAATTAGCAAAAGCATGTAAATTCACTCCATCATTATCGACATTCCTTATCTTTTTGTAAAACTCAATACCCAATTTGCACCATATATATGTCCTCAAACCCTGGATGGTATTTATTTTTTACATAAAACAATTTCCACTGAAAATAAAAAATTACATAAAAAATTCAATGTTCTATATATCTTTAAAATAAGTATTTCAAAAGTTTACTGACACTAATTACTACTTTGGGTTCAGACAAAGAGGACAACTGGAACTGTTGAGATTTATCAATATTCTGATATAGTATAAAATCATTTTTGGCCAGATAACAGAATGCCGATATATCTGTATAAACTATGCTAAGTTAAACACTGAACAAATAAAACTAAAAACAAGGCAAGAATAATTTATAATTCACATGATGGTTATCAGCATTTGCATAACATTAACTCTGATACAAATGTACGAAGTGAGACATTATTATTAACTACTACAAACTATTTGAAAGAACTCAAAAAGTTTTCATACACACATTAACATATTCTCACATGGATTCCATTCATGGCCTAAAAGATGCCAAAATCACATTCAATTTCATGCCAACTGCTCTCCAGAATTCTTCATGGTGTCACAGAAGCAACTGGTGTTGAAATGAACATGGAGTTTATACACACTTTGAACTTTAACACAACCCTTCATGTGGCCCCATAAGAAATAAATCCAGAAGTTATATTCAGGAAATAAGGGTGCAAAGGAATGGCACTTTTTCTTAGGCAAACCATCAAGCCTGGAAAGGTGTATCCAAAAATTCTCTAACTCCTGACTCCAGCATGGTAGAGTACTATCCTGCAGTACCGCAAATACAGAAAATTAGCACTTTTGAGTGCTAATTTATAGCACTCAAAAGGATTCATCCAGACAGGAAACTGTACACTACACATTCAACTAAGAACATCCCCTCTCAAACATGTGACTTCAATGCTCCAACCCTGCAGCTGTGCATATTCACCATGCCATGCACATACAAATGGCTGACTAATAAAAAGAATACTGTCCCCACAGACAGTGAAATTTCCAATTCACCCAATCACCTCCACAGTAAAAGCTTTTCAAGCCTTTCAATGTGACTGATTCTCTACTCTCTGCACTTTCGTACTTTGAATTTTATATGCATGCAGCTTCAAGTGCACTTGGATAATCTTACATGTGGTTTATGGGAACAAATGAAGTTCTTTGCTGGCCTGATGATTCCCGCTGTGTTGAAAGGTCTGCAAACCCTGTCAACTATTCCACCCTCAAAAGAAGGCCTAGCCACCTCTTTTTGAGGCAGAACACTATTTCTTAAACCAATTTTAACTGTATAGGCTGGTGCTTTCTCTCCATATTCTAACTCATAATTCTACACTTTAATGACAGATAAATTCCCAGTACTATAGCACCCACATCACTTTCTCTTGAGATAATGTCACTTTGAGATTCAGCTTTTTCAGTCCTGGCATTTAGTTTTTTTTTGTTTGTTAGTTATTGGCGCATCGGCTTCTGTGGCCATAATGCACCTCCCAAAGTTTTTGCATTTTGTACTCTGATTCAAGCCTGAGGTGGGATTCGAACCCGCGACTTTTGGGTTGCCAGGCAGGCACTTTACCCACCCGGATAGCCCGGTCGGCCCTGGCATCTAGTAGCTACACTTCTTCTACAGAGATTTCTCTTTTTTGTTATTACCAATATTAATATAGACCTTGAGATGCAAAGAAAAATAGCTAGGCTTTTACTGCATCAGCCAAAAAAATATAAATAATACCCTTCGTGGAAAATTTTTTTCCGGAAAATGTGCCATAACGGTTCGACTCTTTTTTTATTTTTCAGATTAAGTATGCATCGTCTGAATACTCGTATAGTTTTTTGTGTTTTTTATTAAATTTTTTGTAGAAAATACATAGGACTAATTAACCCATTTGGGCTATCCCGAGTTATCTTGTGTATGCCAAAAAGTGTGCAAATTATACAGATTTTTTAAATAAATTAGCGCTTGAGCTAAAAGACAGGCACAGAAAAACTCTTCATTACATAAATAAATGTAAAAAATCAAGTGGAACGCACAAGCAGTAACCTCCCGCCACAAGCAATAAGCGTGAACTAACTAAATTCTGACACATGGCCACCGCAAGTGGACAGGCGAGGTAAGCATCGCTTATGGGTGGCAGTTCAAGAGGGTGCCGAAATATTTTTCGATATTGTTTTTGTGAATTATTTTTGTGGGTTCAATATTATGCATATAGAATGGCAAATTATATTTTGCTTACTGGCGGCACAGGAATGTGTGCTACTGTTCTGACATTGCAGTACAATATAAGTTGCCAGTCGTAAGAAAATCCTAAGAAATTTCGGGATTTATCTGGCTAATGCAAAATTAGCCAGATAAATGCCTAAGAACATTTCAGTCCTAAATTTGGAGGTACTATTGTTTGCTTCGGATATTATTGTATCTTTAGACATTTCGTGTAGTTCCAAATCACTTTTAAAACTAAAAACGAGATATCTCGGGATAATTCATGAAGGGGCATAAAAAAAATAAAAACATCTTTATCTTCCAACTAGTATCTCTCTTTCCCCCCCATGCTTTTCCCGCTGCCAGAAGCTACTTATTCAATTGAACTTTAGGCTGTTAAATGCAACCACACAGGAAGGCTGTTTATTCAGGTGGTTGGCAACATTCCCAGCAAACAAACTTCTTCAGGTCCTGCCTCAGTTGCACCCAACAGATTACTTATCCCCTGGTTTTTGTGTCCCATTTCACCATGAAAATTCTAGTCATTCAATATACTACCCCACCAATGCCTTGTACATCATAATCATCCTCAGAAAAAGCTTGTTTCCAAATAACCCACATTTTTGTAATACCTCCGCATGTGGATATCTCTTTGCTATTTGTACAAGACAAGTAACCCATCTTTCAATTCATTCAATAAAGACTCCTCGCAAATGTGGCCTCACTGATAACTTCCTTTTCACTAATGTGCAAAGGCGTTTTTTTTTTTTTTTTTATGTAAACCCCAAACACGAGAGGTACTGGAACCTATAGTACTTAGAACCATGCTTGGGTTCAGCAGAAACAGTACGTCTATGAGACAGCGAGTGGAGAGACTCTGTTAGAGATGAATCATTAATTAACCTAACTGCCCTCTTCTGAATGGAATCAAAAGAACTGAGAGAGGTTTTGGGGGCACCACCCCAGATGTGGGAACAATATTCCATGGTAGTGTGGATTTGCGATTTGTACAGAGTGAACAACTGTTTGGAAGAAAAGTAACGCCAAGAGCGAATGAGAAAACAAAGTTTTTTAGATGCAGAGGAAGCAATATTCGTAATGGGCTTGTGCCAAGAGAGATTAGAAGTCAGGGTAATCCACAAAAGAGATATATCATTTTGTCTAGAAATTGGAGTGTCACCAAAGGAGCAGAAGAATCCTTTTTGTGAGATATAAGACAAGACAGTTTTAGAAGGATAGAAATCAACTAAGTTGTCTTTGCCCCACTGGAGAATTACCTGCAGATTGTCATTTAAGGAATTAGCAGCAGATTTTTGAGAAGTTGAAGCTGATCGAACAGGACAAGTTTTCTCAAAATGGAAAGTGCAATGCAATGTGCTATCATTGGCAAAACTATGGATAGGATTTCCAGTCAATGGAAGAAGGTCATTAATATACAAGAGGAAAAGAGCGGGGGAAAGAACTGAACCTTGGGGGACATCAAGATTAGTGGAGAAGTTAGAAGATAAAGCCATCTACCGTCATCCTCAGTGAGCAATCAAAGAGAAAACTGAATAACCAATCATAAAAAACAGTTGGCAAACCATAAGATGGAAGCTTGTTTAGAAGAGCTTTATGCCAAACATGTTTGAAAGACTTTGAGATGTCAAGAGCAACTCCTTGTGTTTCACCAAACTTTTCCATTGAATAAGTCCATAACTGGGTAACATAAGCCTTAATATCACCAGTGGATCGACACTGATGGAATCTATACTGGCAATCGTTGATCAGACGGAAGGTTTCTAGGTAGTTTAAGAGTTGGCAGTTAATTGATTTCTCCATTACTTTAGAAAGAGTAGAAGTAATTGCAATGGGAAGATAATTGGATGGGAGGGATTTGTCACCCTTTTTAGGAACTGGCTGGATATGAGCAAATTTCCAAGCAGAAGGAAAAACACCTTTGGAATAAGAAAGTGAAAAAGGCAGCAAAGAACAAGAGTAAGTTCAGCAGCACAAGTTTTGAAAACAATTGGAGAAATACCATCGGGACATGGAGCTTTCTTGGCATCAAGATTCGTCAAAATCCTTCTGACATCCTTTTGATGGAAGACCACAGGAGGCACTGAATGGAGCATGTTGGGAATGGTGGGAGGTGTTTTACCAAGATCATTAATGCATGAGTTGGAAAAAAAATGAGATGCTAGCAGGTCAGCTTTATCCTTGGCTGAAGCGACAACAGAACCATCTGGTTCGGACAGAGGTGGGAGCAGAGATGGGCAAAAGTTGCGGCCAATAGCTTTGGCAAGAGGCCAGAATGCTCGGCTACCATTAGGGAAAGAAGCAAGTTTTCTACTCTTAGCCTATTCAAACTCTAGTTTGAACTGATTAATAACTGCTTTACAATTGTTGTGAGCTTTGGTGTAGGCAGAAAATGAAACTGAAGAATTAGAAATAAGCCAATTATGGTTTGCAACGTTCTTCTCTTGAAGAGCCTTAGCACATTTATTGGAAACCCAAGGTTTAGATAAAGGACGAGATTTTAAAGAGGAGTGTGGAATAAAGGATTCCATTCCTGAAAGAATAATTTCACAGACACGATCTGAGCAAACATTGACATCAGAAGTTTTGAAACAGTATTCCGACCATGGAAAAGAAGAAAAGAAATCTCGTAGGTCATCCCATTTTGCATTCTTGTAATTCCAAACAAAACGAGGTTGGGAATAGCCATGAGATAAAGGCTCCACTGGAGAAGAGAATCACCAAGTTGTGGTCTGATGTGCGTAAAGGACCTCTCACTTCGACCGTGTTCTTAGAAGGGTTGTTTGTGAGAAAAAGATCAAGCATGTTGGCTGTATGGTTAGGATTGTCTGGTATTCTTGTAGGTAAATGAACAATCTGTGCTAGGTCACTAGTAATTGCAAAAGCCTCAGCATCTCGACCAGCTGAGTCGGTGTGACTAGAAAATGGAAGCCAGCTGGAGTTGTAAACATTAAATTCACCAAGGAAAATTACCTCACTGTTAGGAAAGTTGGACTAGAGAAAGTCAAGTTGCAAAGAGAGTAAGTCAAAGAGCTCCAAGTGATTAGTGGAATTGGGAGAAGGGCAGAGATAACAGATGAATTTGACACAATGAGGTAAAGAGATATTAAGCCAGAGAAGATCGAAAAGAGGAGATTCCAAATTACCAAGTCTCTGACAGGGAATATCGGAATGGACATATGCACAAGTACCACCTTTGAGGTGAAAGGAATCATACAGCGAATAATTTGGGCAACTGAGATGAACAGTAGTTGAATCAACTTATAACCGAGATTCTTTCAGAAAAAGTATACGAGGTTTGGCAGACTGCAAGTGGAAATGGACATTGTTGAGATTAGAATTGAGACCATGTATATTTGTGAAATGAATTAGGAAGTGTTTGGGAGGTTTAGATTATTTTGCAGATAAGCCTACTCTGTTAGTTTGACAATTCATGGTGTATTTAATCGTAAGAAAAAGTTGGTGGGACAACTTTTTCATTACTTCAAAATTATGAAATAATAAAATTTTGGATACGGCATACACATGGTAAGAATATACCTAGATCCTTCACATAACGTGGCCTCAACAATGTCCCCCGTATACACACACTACTCGCATAATAAATCACTGTGCACCATATCTTCATATCTGACTATTTCCACCCAACTTCCATGTGTTCCACCCAACTTTCATGTGTTCCCCCCCCCATCCATCAGTGTTCTCCTCCACTTAGTATACAAATTGGTTATTCTTTCCAAATTGTATACATTTAGGATGCCATTTCTCCAGTCATCCATAAAGCCTACTCAAATCACTGAAGATGCCCAGTCAAACACAACCATAACAAAGAACTCTGACTTTCTCACCCATTCAAACTACGTTTACAGACTCATCACTGCCAATGAGGTCTGTAACATCCACACTCTACTTTTCTTTACCACTTAACATTTCAAAACACACAGAAGCTGTTTTCTCTAAAACTGCAAACTTACTACACTCAGGCTTTCCCCCCTCCTCTTTTCAATGAAAAGCATTATCAATCCTCTATTCTATTCCTCTCTGTCCTTCCTATATGCCTATACATTGTACATATCAAGATGAAAACTCAATATCCCCGACATCAGGGTGACATCAAGTCTCAATCACCAGCATCTCTAGACCTAACCAGCAGCTCAAAGTCATCCATTTTATTGTTAATATTTCCAACATTACTACTGAAACAGTTAAAGCTTTGCATTTTCCATCCAACTAATCATCATAGTTTAGCAGTGATGAATAAGTGGCCACACTGTACTCTGCCCACTGTGTGAGACAATCAACACATTCATATTAGCTGCACACACAATTTTGTGTTTCTTGTTTTTATATATATATAAATCATTACAGATGCAACACAGCATAAAAGGCTTAAGTTTTATAACTGGAGAATAATTTAACTTCTATTCAATAAGTCAAAAAACATTAAAATGACACAATAATGTTTCGCGGCATTCTTCAAAAAAAATTATGTCAATTCAAAATGGCTTTGAAATAAGTAAATATCAGTTTATTGGTAAAAAGTAACTTGTTACAAGACAACATTCCAAAAATATACCAAAACCCGAACAGCCAAGCTAGTAGGGTAAACAATCAATTAACATAGTGAATTATTTCATTTAGTTTATGTTAAACATAGTTAAGTAAAATGGGTTACATTTAACAAAATCACAATACACATAAACAAGAATACCACAGAGGTGCAGAGATGACACAGCTTAGCACTGAGTAGATAAATTAAAGGGAGAGAATGAAATTCTTTCTTGTATTTTGGTCTGACAAGGATAAGAAAGAGATCCATGTTTGAGCCATATACAAGGATGATTCAAAACGTTCAAAAGGAAAGTCTATGCAGAATTTCATACTGATATTGTGCAGACATTGGAGGATAAGGCTTCTGCACATTATATAGTTTTGAAGTGGCACAAGGGATTGTGTTGTGGCAGGGAATTGTACAATGATGCAGATCATTCTGCATGACCATCCACATCCACCACTGAGGAAAACATCGACCGTGTGAGGCAAGACAGACAAATGACTGTTGGATGTATGGCTGACCCTGTAGGCATTTCAATTGGCACCGTCAATTCAATCCTGATGAAAAGGTCAGTGCTCAATGAGCCCCACAAATGTATATCACTACATGAACATGCTATTTGAGGATACAAAAAATTGCCTTGTCCAGAATTGTTACAATTCTTGTCCAGAAAATTCTGGAGATATGACTTGGAGATGGACAGAGCTGTGGGTACATGGCCAGAGGACAAAGATAAAGACTTTTTTCCCAGTGTGATAAAGGAACCAGAGCATCAGTGGGAGAAGTACATTGCACTGGCTGGAGCCTAATGTTGAAAAATAAAAAAGGGAATCACAATGATGTGGCCTTGGCGTATGTGTTAAAATACATACATTTAGAACTGCCCTAATAAATACATATAATAAGATAAACTAGAAAAAGCTGATGGAGATGCTGAAGAATATGAGAATTAATGGAGGGGGAATTGACAGGAGAACTGTATTGAGAGAGAGAGAGAGAGAGAGAGAGAGAGAGAGAGAGAGAGAGAGAGAGAGAGAGAGAGAGAGAGAGAGAGATGAGGAAAATGAAAAGAGGGAGAGGAGTAAAACAACACGGGTATTGGTTCTCGACATTTCTTTTAATACTATATATATATATAAGTCATAGTGGTAAAAGAGGCAATGATGATAGAAGGAGAGATGGAGATAGAGAGCTCCTGTCCATTCCAGATAAGAAGGGGAGTAGATAACAGGGGAAATTTACCATTTAACTGCTCTATTTTTCTCCAGATCACTTCATAATCAGTATTTTTTGGTACCCGAGTAAGCATATTTAATTTAAGAGTTTTATGGCTTTCCTTCTAATATAACAGGATTTTGGACTAAGTCACTTAGTTACAAGTGTCAAAAATTTTTGATGCTTGTAACCTCATATTGGGTTATATTTTTTAAATACATTTCCTTTTGTTTGTGTTCCTTTCTGCACATGAAGTTCCTATACAATTTGCTTCTACGATACATTCTTTAGATTCTGCTCTGAACTGACCCCCTTGGAAGTTTATTATTATTATTATTATTTTATTGACACCACTAAACAGCATATAACTAAGACAAAAACAATGGCCTTATAAATTTACATAAAAATTTTCTTTAGTTATCACATATATCATATGGTTGATTCAAAAGGGTATTAGAAATAATACTTTTTTGCAATCAATGTATTTAAAATCATATTTTCAATAAGTAATTAAACATTACTGGATATTAAAATCACAATGAAATTAAATATGATATAAAAATAAAAAGGGAAAACAATTATTTGCAGCTCAAAAACATCTACTGGAAAAAAAAATGGCACAAAATAGAAATGTAGTCAATATTTTTCTTCATTTTTCTGATTTTCTGGTTTTCACAAAACAGATCCAAATCAGGTTTATTGAAGATCCTCAATGCTCTGTTAGTAAAGCAATATTACAGTGGTTATGCAAGTAAGAAGGTTTAAGCAGTTTTTATTTTCTTTTAAAAGAGTCTAGGTGGACAAAAAAGTTCATGGTACATAAGAGTTCAGAAGCATTGATATCCCAGGTGATCAATTTATTCAGAAAACATAGATCCAGCATTTCTCTGCACTCCTCTAAAATGAGCAACTGGAAGTGGTTTCACAAATCTGAATACCTCTTGGAGTCATACTGAAGATGAATCCTACAGCACACCATAAAAACTTATTCATATTCATTCAATAATTTTAATGGGACAGTGAATGCCAGAATACCAGATGGGAGAGGCACATTCTAAGATGGGTATAACCACTATTTGAAAAATTTGAATCATGTAATGTGTATTTTTAAAATCTCTGAATGTTCTTTTTAAGATGCACCAGAAATTCCTGAAGCTCGATTAGCAACATAAAGAACATGCTTGTTAAATTTAAATTTAGCATTTTTGGTGAACATAACCCCAACGTCCGTGACTGAATTAATGCAAGTGATAGCATTTTCATTTTGAAAGGAAGTATACTCTAGAGTATTCTTTTTATGATAATCAATGTATGTAAGTGGATTAGACTCCATTCAATTTAGATATTGAATTTCTTGTCTATTGAAAATAATTGCAATCATTAATTTGCAGAATAGATCTGCAAATTTTTAAATCATCTGTATATGTTAATGTGTGAGTTACTTCATTAATGCAAGATTCAATGCCACTCACAAGCAATGAGAATAAAAGAGTTCCCAAAGCAGAGCCCTGAGGTATGCCTGAGCCTTTGGATTGACTCTTAAAATCCTCTAGCACCTGATTTCTAATTGTGATGCAATTTAAGAAATTCTGAAGGCATTACAGAGAATATCTTAGCAAAAAAAGAGTTTTTAATTAAAAATATTGGCTGAGAGAGCAATCCGATTGCACACTGCTTCCAAAACACCATAGGAATAAACATCAGGAGCATTAGTAAAGGTCACTGGAAAAGCAGTAAGGTCGGTATTGATGGGGGGGTACAAAAATCGCTTCAAAACTGTGACATCTGGGTGGTGGTGGTGGGCACTCAACTGAAAATAAGTACGAGCATTTTTCTCTAATGGGGAAAGTGTTACTTATTTCAAGTATAAAAGGAAGGCAGTAATTGTGAAGGATTTCACAATGAGTTGTTATTAATAATGGAGTCTAATGTATAAACTTCAGTTTGACCTAAAATTCAACTAGGTAGTAATTATGCATTTGCACTAAATGATATCATAATTTGAATTTTACAAGGCTTACATAGTTTGACTGTTTAAATTCACAGAGAGAAAGAGTACCCGCAATACTGCCACGATTTTGATAATATAATTTAATATAGTTTTTAGTATCAGTTTTAGTTTTCTGTGTTCACCATACAACACAGTTAAGTTTCACATTAAAATACTTGCTATCTGGAGACTTGTTGATTATTTCTAATCGTTGAAAACGATGGTTGAACTGGGAATTTTACATCTGGTGAAACTGTGGACTTCTTTCTGTGAAATTTAAAGTTATTCTTACACAGTCTGCTAATTATACTAGAAGACTGGTTAGAAAATCAAGCCCATGCTGCAGTAACTAAGTAAAAATACAAGATAAAGTCAACTTTGTCTTGAAAATCAAATTTCAGACTGGCAAACTGTGTAGACATACATGTAGTCATTGTCCAAGAAAAGATTACAGCAAGAATCAATATCATTCTACAAGTTGTAAAAAGTGGTTGAAAATATGAAGCTTTTCAAAATGGCAGTGTTTAAAGAAATACTGGATTCACATTTATAAAATCACAGATTTTACAAATGTCATGTTTTCATGCCGTCTTTAGAAAACATTAGATCCTATAACACAGGAGCACTCATTTGAAGTAATATTACAAAAAAACCTTTATTTTCATGTTTTCTTTCACATCACTGAGACTCCATCTATCTTTCATTCCAGCAAAATTTTGAAGAAAAAAATTTCTAATGACAAAAACCAGAATATAAGCATATCCAAGAAACAAAGAGAGCGATGCATCAAAATACAAGTAATCAATAAACAACATCGGCAGCACTTGAAGAACGAAGACTGGGCTTAGCAAGACAAGCTAAGTAACACAATTAAATAGTCAAATTTGCCATGAGAGATAAAAACAGACCCAGTAGAATATACACCTTGCAATATCAACAGACAAACTAATATCATTAAATTAAAGAAGCCCGCAGAAGTGCAAAAAACAAAAGTGTAATATGAGTGGATATGTTGATAAGAATTCAAAAAATGAGGCAAGTTTCAGTAGAGGCTAAGAATGGGTATAATTGATGATTTCAACATACAGATTGCCAGATTTAAGCATTCAAATGATTTATGAGTAACCAGATACATTATAGCCATTAATGAATATAAAATGGTGATAAGTTGAGTACTGGCTAGTTTTATAGAGAGAACATGAGAAGGAAAGAGGAATATTCCAATTGCTGAGGAACCATAATTAGTCATTTCGGATTGGAAGGATCACTATCAGGTTGGTGCAACTTGAAGGAAGCTAGTTGCAGTATAAATCAGGGGAAAGTTGTGTAATCCATGTTTTGCCCCTTTCAGCCTTTGTGGTTAATTTTCCCATTCAAGTTCACAGTCCCACCATGGTGAAACACAAGTAGGGTCATGAGATGACAAAGCATCTGAATGATTTGGACTAGTAGTACAAAAAACAGAAAAGTGGATTTTATTTCTGGGCATATGTCTAATTTTTGTATTTCACAAAAGAACAACTATAATATTAAATAAGAAAAAACAGTATTAAGAACAAAAAAGTATCTATTTGCTGAAAAACCACATAACAGAAGGCTTTGAGGAATACTGTGAAATCTTTTAGCCAGAGAAAGACTGGCACCAGGACCTTACACTTAGTAAAGTTAGGCCACAGAAAGTTCAGTTCCACAGAAAGAAAGCCAAAATGAACTTTATCAGAAAAAGTGAGGTTTGGCAGGTTGTAAATGGAAAGAGGTGGCATCGAAATCAGAAACAAGATGATATTAAATTAATTAGGAAGCTTACGGGAGGTTTAGTTCTTGCTGCAGATAAATTTGTTCCACAATATTTTGGCTCTAAGTGATGCATAGATGCTGATGAAGGAAAATAGTGGGGGGCATGTTGTATGGAATTGGCCAGTTTTCTCATTTCCCTCAAATGTAGCATTTCTCTATAACAACAGCTGCAGAATAGCAACAATAACAACAACTCTGTTTAACACATTTAACAAATATTAATGGCCAAAGTCTGGGAGATCCCAAACCAATGCACTTTCTAGAATACTGGAATTTTTAAGCCCCCTCCATCTCACCTTTCCAAATAGTGCACAGCAGCTACACTTCAAAACAAACTTCAAAAAAGTTTATATAAAAACATAAATAGCAGCAGAGCAATGGTTGATTTAAAATAAAGGCAAGATATTAAGCACAACTGACAGAAATCATGTAGCTACAGAGCTACAGAAATCAAAACAGAATGAAACCGATTGTGTACACTAGTACTAAGTAATTCAATGGTAAGTAAAGTGAATTTTTTAGCCAATTTATGCTTGAATCCTAAAAATTTTAGTCAAGCTGTGCCAGCCCCACTTCACACCAAACAGGACAAGCTGTAATTAATATCATGCATATGAAACTTAACTGCTATATATTTTTTCTATTCTGTAATTCCTATCTAATTAACTTATTAGCAAATTAAGTTGAAGAAACTGTTAAACCATTAATATTTCACAGTTGGGTTTATTTATTTTACTTTTTTTAAAAATTAAAATGGTTATGAGAACTCCAAAGCAACACTTCAAGGTTCTGATGAATCTCGTCATCATAAACACTAACAGATAGGGGATGAATCATATTCGTCCACTTGATATCAATGGTATGACTGTTGATGATCCTGTTCAGGTTGTTGAGCATTGTAGACAGGTTGCAAGGAAGGCCCATAGTGTCCTATCGATGATTTATCGAACAATTGTTAGTAGATATCACGATGTCATAATTATATAAGGTTATTGTTAGACCACAATTTGGAATAGTGTTAAAATGTGGAGATGAAATGCTCCAAAAACAGGTAATTCGTCTGGTGAGATCAGCAAAAGGGCATCCATATGAGGAAAGACTTCGAATATGTGGGTTCCAGAGATTGGAAACTAGGCACCTTAGAGGAGACTTGATTGAGGTGTTTAAGGCTTTGAGGGGTGGGGGGGATGAAATTTTCACGGTTATGATTCTAGAAATAGGGCAATAATTTCAAGTTGGGGGGAGGGGGGATGTTTAGACTGGATTGCACGAAGTTTTATTTTAGCCAGTGAGTTATAAATTACTGGAATAAGTTACCTACATAGGTGGTAGAGGCTGATAGTTTGGAGAAACTCAAAGGTCAGCTTGATAATTACCTACAGGAAGAGGGAAACGCATAGGTTGTCTATTTCCTTTACTGTTATTAATTATTTATTTTCTTAAAATTTTCTTCTTCCTATTATTATTTTTATTATTATTTTTTATATTTTTTATTTTATTTGTTTTTTATTATTTTATTTTATTTATTTTATTTATTTTTTTTTGGCTGGGCAGCCATTGGTAATACTAATACAGCCAGGCCTCACATGACGTGAGTTCGATTAACGTGTTTTTCAGTTACCACTATTTGCAAAAATTATACCCCTTTTCACTTTACACGACGCAAATTTCCAGTTAACGCGATTTTTTTTTTTTTTTAATGTGATAGTTTAAAAAGATTTCAATCATGCGTTAAGCTTACCATGCGCTGGACGGGCAATAAACAAACGTTCGCCTGCTGCCTGCCTCGGTGTGTTCCAACGACCATAGGAAGAAGACGTGTTACTTGTTTGTCTCCCGCTAACAAAGTCAATGAAGATTTGCATTTAAAAATTCTAATTTTTAAATGAGCCAGATGAAAATGTTACTGCGAAGGAAATAGCGGTAAAAGAACTAGATGAAATCTATCGTATTGCAGAGAACCTCAAAACAAAAGGTTTCAGGTTCTCTGCAATGTGCTGGTGGGACGAATTAATTGTGTTATTCGAGGCCAGCCTGTACTAAACTGTATGAGTATTCTGCATTTATATTGATATATGATGAATTCTTTAGGGAAATGGATGCCAGAGGTTTATCAAACTCAAAGATGGAGCATAAATATTTTGTAACAAATGAGAGGAAAGTGGAAGAGAATATGTTGATGTTAAACATAAGAAAAGCAACAGGAGTGGATGGGATCTATCCAATTACATTAAAGGAGCCAGCAAGGAAGTAAGCAAACCTTTAATCAGAAGTAAATGAGAGCATCCTTGGATTCAGAGGCGGTCTCTGGACAGGAATATATCCCAAAATCGAAAAAGGTGGATCAAAAGCAATTCATTATACACCTGTTAGATTAACTTCTGTTCCAAGGAATATAATAGTGTCACTGGTTAAAGAAGTAATGAAGATCATCCAGACAAGAATGCAGTTATACTTGCACTGATAAGCAAAACATTATGACCAGCAAGTCATTATGCAACTCGAAGCAACTGCAGGTGAACTACAGCGTGTGCGCAGGTCGGTACAAAAGGGTACTAGGAAAGTTTTGCAAAATGACGCAACAATGAATCACAGGAAGCTGCTTGTTGCTGCATGTTGAGACATGTTCATACATGCATAGTAGCCACCGCGCCAAGTCGATGGGATCAGTTATTCATTAGTAGTGAGAGTGTAAAGTGCTTGCGATGGCATCGTGGTCACGAAATGAGATAAGGACAGTTTTGCGGTATAATTTCGTGCGTGGTTTAACCATAGACCAGTGCTTAGAAGAAATGACTCTTGCACTAGATGATGATTGTCCACATCGTACAACGATATTCAGGTGGTATAGAGAATTCCAAAGGGGAAATTTCACTCTGGAGGATTCGGAGAGGCCGGGAGGGCCACGAACGTCAGTTACGAAGGAAAACGTTACTGCTGTGAGGAAAATGCTTGACGAAAACAGGCGAGTGACCTACCAACAGATAGAGGATACTTTGGGCCTAAATGCACCAGCAATTCGTTCGATTCTGCAAGATCATTTGCACGTGAAGAAACTTTGTTCTCTCTGGGTGCCGCATCAACTGACTGAAGAGCAGATGACACGACGTGTGACTTGGTGCCGGGAGATGTTAAAAGAGTTTGATAAGGGACAATCTCGGTATGTGAACAACATCGTGACAGGTGACGAGACTTGGCTGTACTATTACGATCTGCCGACCAAGGCTCAAAACAAAGTTTGGGTGTTTGATGATGACGACACACCCGTAATTGTCAGAAAATCCCAATCTGTAAAGAAGAAAATGATAGCTGTATTTTTCAAATCGAGTGGAATTGTGGAACGTGTCGTTTTGGACACGCAGAAGACAGTCACAGCTAAGTGGTATACTGAACAATGCCTGCCTAAAGTCATTGGATCTATGAAGAACCTGCGGCCAAAGTCAAGAATGGACACCTGGTACCTCTATCCCGATAATGCTCCAGCTCACCGCGGCAAAGCCTGCACCGAATATTTGACCACGACAGGACTGAAACTTCTCGAGCACCCTCCCTACTGTCCAGACCTTGCTCCCTGCGACTTTGCACTGTTCCCGCATGTGAAAATGAAGCTAAAAGGGAGGCGGTTTTCCAGTGATGAGGACCTTCTACGGGCTTGGGACAACGAGTGTGCTTTACTCCCTAGTGAAACTTGGCAGAACTGGTTTAAAGATTGGTTTCGGAGGATGGAGAGGTGTATTGAATGTAGAGGAAATTACTTTGAAAAAATTAAATAAACAAAGCTGTATTGCAAAACTTTCCTAGTACCCTTTGTACATGGTATAAAAAAACACCTGATACTGAGTTCCAGTAAACAGTGTTACTCTTGTTCTTCAGATGGGAAAGGCAGCGGACTTAAGCAAGTTTGACAAAAGCCAAATTATAATGACCGGGCGACTGGGACAGAGCATATCCGAAACGGCACGGCTAGTGAGTTGCTCACGGTCAGCCGTGGTTAATACCTACTGAAAGTGGTCCAAGGAGGAAAAATCCATGAACTGCTGGCGAAGTGTTGGACAACAATCGCTCATCGATGCTCGAGGTGAGCGAAGGCTCTCCCGAATGGTTCGTGGAAACAGAAGGGCCGCTGTGCAGCAACTCGGCTGTAATTGGAATGCTGATAATGGGAGTAATGTCGGACCCTGCTGAAAATGGGGCTACGTAGCCGCAGGCCACTCTGAGTGCCTGTGCTAACTATGGTTCACCGGCGACAGCGCTTACAATGGGCACACGAGCATCGAAACTGGACCTTGAGTGATTGGAAGGTCATCTGTTCAGATGAATCAAACGATTCCTGTTGCAGCATGTGAACGGCCTGCTACGTGTGCATTGTTTACCTGGGGAAGTGATGGTGCCTGGATGCACTGTCGGACGAAAAAAAGCCGGTGGCAGCAGTGTCATGCTTTTGGCGATGTTCTGCTGGTATACCCTGGGTCCAGTCATCCATGTGCCAGGCACTCTGATGTCTACTGCCTACCTAAACATCATTGCTGACCAGGTACACCCTTTCATGGCAACGGTCTTCCTCCTCTGGCAGTGCCGTCTTTCAGCAGGATAATGCACCATGCCACAACGCCCAGATTGTTCGAGACCGGTTCATGGAACATAAGAAAGACTTCCAGGTATTGCCCTGGCTTCCAAATTCCATAGCATGTGTAGTTTGTGTTCGAACACCAACTCTGATTGACAGCATCTCAACAAGACACATTTAGAAATCTTGTAGCGCCCATGCCTCGCCTGGTACGAGCTGTTTTGGCTGCACGAGGAGGACCAACATCATATTGGGTAGGTGGTCATAATGTTTTGGCTCATTGGTGTAAGACATAGCATGGATTAGTAAGGGGAAATCTTGTCTCACTAATTGGACTGAATACTACAATGTGGTCAAAAAGGAAATAAAAATAAAAATAATTTAGATATCATATACTTGGGTTTCAGGAAAGGTTTTGATACCATTCCACATAAAAGACTGCTGTACACAGTGGAGAAGTGTGCATCAAGCACAAGTTGCTCCTACGGATAAAGGGATGGTTGAGGACAGAAGACAGAGTAGAAATCAATGAACACTGCTCTTCATAGACTAATGTAATTAGTGGAGTCCCCCAGAGTTCGGTGTTGAGCCCAATGTTGTTTTCTATATTTATCAATCATATTGATGAAAGCATATCAGGCTTAATGTCCAAACTTGTAGCTGATACAACAGTAGGCTGCATCATTAATGACAGGAGTGATAGTATGCTACTGCAACAAGATCTAGAAAAGTTAGGTAGATGGGCTGAGAAATGGCAATTGAAGTTTAACACTGACAAATGCAAAGTACTGCATATGAGTAGCAGTAACCTGAGTAACGTACCGGCTAACGGTAGTAGAAAATGAAAATACCTCGGGGTAATTTTGCATTCAGAGTAATGCATACAGGCTGCCAGGGGAACTCGTGGGGTTTTGTCAATGATATACACCAGGGGTGACCAACTTAATTTATGATGTGCACTAATTTTTTCCTACAAAATGTGCCGCGATCTACCATCGCAAAAATTTCATTGCACAAGGTGCACAAATCAAGGGATGACTGTATATTTAAAATTCGTCGTGATCAACTAATTGGCCCCTGATATACACGAATTAAGAGGTGATTAACTATGAGGCAATGGTTAGGCCAGATCTTGAATAGAACACACAGGTCTCAAAGCTTCATTTTATTTTAAAAGGATGTAGAGCGGCTGCAACAAGTACAGAGAAGGACAACAAGATTGGTTAGGGGAACAAAGGAGTCCTCCCACCAAGAAAGGCTTTAGTACTGCAAACTGCAGCATACAGAAACTAGGCACCTGCACGGTGATCTGATCGAGGAGTTCAAGGTTTTGAATGGATCGGGCAAGCTCAATTTGATAGCATTCTGCCTCTTGTTCGGACTATGCTTAAGAGGGGGCATCAATTCAAATTGAGGAAGGAAAATTGCAGAACAGATGCACAGAAGTTTGCCATTAGCCAGCAGGTGGCTTCAGTGGCATATCCAAGTATCATCAGAAGAGGGAACATGGACCAGGTTTTTGAGATTTTTTTGTAGAATGCCTCCTGCATTAATCTTTAATTTCGAATTTTTGGTTAAGGGGGCATATGTCCCCTCTGTCCACCTGTGAATATGGCCCTGGGTGGTGGAACAAATTTTTCTTGTTGTGGAAGTTGGCAGCTTAAATAAACTCAAGGAACAGCTAGACAAACTACTGGAGGGAATGAATAGATTCAAAAGGTGTGTGTGCATTTTTTTTTGTTTCTTTTGACTAAAACTGTATATGCTTTCTTGCCTGCTTGCATCCTTTGCCACAAATAATGCCAAAGCTAACGAACACTGATATTCTTTATGGTATCTTAAAAAAAAAAAAAAAAAAAAAATATATATATATATATATATATATATATATCACACTTTCTGTACTTAATTTTCTATTTACAAGTTTGAATTACCATGTAAGTTATACAACAACTTTCCAATGTTGTAACTCTGCATGAGGTGAAGATGCAAATGCTTTAGCAATGGTGAGAAACAAACTGAGAGTGGAACTGAATCACCAGAAGGCAGAATGTCAAAACTGAAGAAAATTTGTTTGCAGACCATAAATAAATCCAGAGATTTAACTATTCCTTTCATGATAGCCCACTTTTTTAAAAAATTCTTAAATCTGGTTTAGATCTCATGCCTACTGAAATAAGCATAAGATAAGCATAACATAGTAAAAAACTCAATGTGTATTATCCTGTGCAATCTGGAAATAGAACCACTTGACTTTACATCCTGACCACTAGCAAATCCAGGAAAACTTAAAATACTACTGAAATCATTTGAACTGCACAATGTAATTGAATCAAAATGATTTTATCATTTTAAACTTACATGCTACTCGATATTTTTGCGGGAATTTCGTAACTTTCATTCGAAATTTAAATTCTTTAGTGATTTAAGTTTTTCAACAGTTTACTTTCTGCAATATTTTGACAACATAAATTCTGTAATACATTGTAAATTTAAATTTTGTAATCTTTCTAAAGATCGAATTTTACTTAAATTATGGTTGCTACAAGATCCACTAACTAACAATACAAATTCCTGGGTATCGTGACTCAAAGAGTGTGGACATTTCCAGTGTTAGTCACAACTTCCTCCTTTGTAAAGCCTGTAGTATATATTCTAAGGCAGGTCTAGTAGACAGTCCTAGCTCATCTCGTAATTCTTTTCTTTGCAACTGATGTAAGGAATGTACCAATCTCAAATTGCAACTTGGTACATTATGAGAAAAATTGATTCACTGAAAAAACGAGTGCTTGCCCTAGAAACAAATGAAACAGGGAGTGCACCAGACTCAAGTATCTCCCGGCCTGACAAGAGATGAAACCCTGATTTGGGTCAGAGAAAAGAATAGTCAAGTGCACAGTGCTCTGGTCGAAGGTGATCTAGTTTTATTGTCAGGGAAATGTGTAACATTTTTTTGTAAGAAAGAGAAGTGGTCCAGAACCAGAGTGTGTTTGCCAGGCAGGCACCTGGCTAACCCAGTCAGCACAATAAGAAGTTTTATATAACGAAAGCCAAGTGGATTAATTTGAAACAGGAGCAACACTTGATATTCCCAACAGATTGTGAGATTTCAAGGGAGGTAGAGGGAGCATTATTATAGATGTGGGGTTTGATTTGATTTGATTTGGTAGTTGTTGGCGCATCGGCGTCTGTGGCCATATTGCACCTCCCAAGGTTTTTGTAGTACTTTGATCCAAGCCCGAGGCGGGAATCGAACCCGCGACCTTTGGGTTGCCGGGCAGGTACTTTACCCACTCGGCTAGCCCGGTCGGCATAGATGTGGGGACTAACCATAATAAACACATGTGACCTGATCACATGTTGGATAAATATGGAGTATGCTGAAAAGATACCATGAGCTAGGTAACAATGTGTATGTCTCTCTCGAAGTTGATGGCATATACCCTGTAATCTTGAGGGAGGCTGCTGTTGTTGTTTAAGGGATTTAAGACACAAGGGCATCAAAGGCCAAGATGTGTCTTTACAGGTTTCCCCCCCCCCATGTATATCTTTTTTTTTTTTTTTTTTTTTTTTAGATTCGATTGTCAAAGTAGATTTGCTGAATAAAATTAAACAGTTCATCAAGATTTGCAGAGTTATCAGAAATCTGTTGATGGGTAAGTGGATTCTGATTACTGCACAGACTCTGAAAGCAAAGAAATCTGGAATTTCTGAATCGAGGGCATACCAAAAGGACGTGTCTCACTGTAAGCTGAACTTGGCATTGAAAACAGAGGGAGATTTTCATTAGCTAGTAGATGATAATGCGTAAGGTGAGTGTGGCCAATCCATAGACTGGCAAGCATTACTACTTCTCTGCGACTTTCCCTGATACTTGAGTTCCATATTTGTGGATTCGATTTTATTTCCTGCAGTTTATTATTGGTTTGATTTCTCCATATCTGGACCCATTCATCATCACTTGCTCTTATGACAACTAGTCTGAAATCAGTGTATGGAACAATCATTGGTTTTTTTTTGGCAGTTCTGTTGCTGACTTTGCTGCTTTGTCATTCCCTTCTATTCCAGAGTGTCCTGGAATCCGGCAAAGAGTTATTTCAGAGCGTTTTTTGACAGACTTTGATTACAAAGCCAATTTCTTGTAGAATTGGATGACGAGAATGAACTTTATCCTGTATTGCTATGATAGCACTGAGCGAATCAGAATATATTAGGACAGAAGATGATGATTGCAGACATATTTCATTTAACGAAAGCTGGATGGCATATAATTCTCCAGAAAGTATGCTGTACTCAAGTGGTAGGATCTTTGAAACTAGATGCAAAGGGAATACTGCTGCTGCACCTACATGAGAGTACGACTTAGAGCCATCAATATAGATTATGAGTTTCCCAGTGTGTTCTGTAGCATGGCTGGCATGTAGCTGTTGGATATTAAAAGATGGAATGGTGTTTTTTGACCAATGAGTGAAGTATAGATTAATGTCTATAGTGAAGTATAGATTAATGCCTATATCATTTCTATCCCAAGGAAGTAAAGGCACATTTCTACATTCTTCAATTTTATTGAGATCAAATTTCCTCTTCTGTGTTATTTCTTGAAGGTGCATCCCAGCAGGCCTGGGTTCATTAGGCTTGGATTCTTAGTGTTGCCCAAAGAGGTTGGCTGAGGTACACCCAAAAAAAGGATGATATGGTGAGCTTCTTATTTTGGCAGCATATTGGCAGAGTAGGCTTCATCTTCTAAGACACGTACAAGCTCTGAACTGGCGAGGTTCTGAAGGCATCTAGTGAAGATCGAAGGGCATTGTGTTGGATGGTGTTCAGAGATCGTAAAATGCTGAAGTATATACTATAGCTCCATAATCTAAACGTGACGGGATTAGAGCACAATATAAATTCAGTAATGACTGCCTGTCAGCACCCCAAGATGTTGAGGATGCTCCACAAAGGATGTTTAATTTCTGGAGGCATATAGTTCACAGCTAGGTTTATATTTTTGTGAAAAATTAGTTTGGTGCCTAAAATCAAACCCAACAGTCTTTATGTATTAAAACTAAAAGGGACATTTCTGTGACTTTCAGTTTTAATATAGGTTCCGGATGAACTGATCATAAGTTACAGAAGTGTATTGCTGTACTTTTCCCCTCGGTTAATCAATAGCCATTGCATTTTGTCCAAGTTTCAATTTTAGTTATTGCTAATTGTAGTTGTCTTTCGATGGTAGCCATTCTTGAGGATTGACAGGAAATAGCAAGATCGTCTGCATACATACATAGCAGTGGCATTACTCGAGACATCCCAGCCATCTCGAGTAATGACACTGATATTACTCGAGACAGCCCAGTATTACCAGTGGGTGTTACGGGGCTGTAAAGTCAAAAGTGTAGTGCTTAAAATAAATCCTTGAAGTATTCCTTCTTCTTGTGTGTGAATTGTGGACAGCTCATTATGGAACTGTATTTGAAAGGTCCTGAGATGAGAAAATTCTGAATGAAATGAGAAAGGTTACCTCTCAGTCCAAGGTTGTTTGTCTTGGATGATTCCATATCTCCAGGTGGTGTCATTTGCTTTGGTAATATTAAAAGTTATCATCACCATGTGTTGTTTTTATCAAATGCATTTCAAGCATGAGCTTCTACTTTAACGCAGACATCAGTTGTAGACCTGTTACAGAGGAAACCAAATTGGTGCAGCTTTATAGCATCTTGAGCATCAATAATCCATTCCTGTGAACCATCTTTTACATTATCTTTCCTAAACAGCTGGTCAAAAATATAGGACAATAACTGTTGGGGGGGGGAGTTTCTTTCCCAGGTTTTGCTGGGGGGTAACACTATCGACTGATGCCATGTATCAGGGTAAACATTCTCTTTAAAGATTCAGTTGTAAAATTTCAATAGTGTAGATTTTGAGTTGGAGTTGAGGTGGTGAAGCATTATGTAGAGGCGCCTCCGTAGCCAGGTGGGCAGGAGCAGCAGTGCGTAGCACACGCTTCTTGATTAGACTGGGGTTCGAGCCCGTGACCACCAAATACGGAGGATGTGGAAAGGTCAGGGAATGACCACCGCATATCCCAGGAGCAATATGGCCTTAGTTGCTAATGCTCCTAAAAACCAAAACAACAACAGCATTATGTAGTAAATGGCATCTGGTTCAGCAGAACTATTTTGGGAATTCTGGAGAGCTTTACTAAGTTCGGAAATAGTGAATGGAAGGTTATAAGGATATGATTAGTTTATATTGACGTTCATTTTACACTTTTCCATAGACGTTTTTTTGTGTCTAAATGAGTCTTCATAAGAGTCAGAGGATGAAGTGGTAGCAAACGTTTCAACTAATGCTTCTGCAACACCAGTCGGAGAAGAAATATCCATTTCTTTCCAAGACATGATTGGGGCGGAAGTTTGTTGATACTTTCCACTGAGGATATGGATCTTTCTCCAGTTTATTCTGGGGTCAGTGTTTCTGCAGATGGTAGAAGTGAATCGAATCCACACATCCTGTTTTGCTTTTCTTCAAATTCGGAGTGCTTCAGCTTTCTGATATTTATAGTTAATGAGGCATTACAGCATTTCGGCGAAAAAATTTTACAAGTGCTATTTTGTTTTCTTTTAGTTGCTTGTCCACCAAACATTATATCTTTGTTTGGTAATGTTTGCTTTTGGTATTGTGCTGGCAGCATCTCCAAGTAGTTCTCCCACTATATGCCTAGTGGCATTATTAACAGATTTAGTAAAGATCAAGTTTGTTTTGGTTTTTTTTTTTATTTTTTTTAGGAGCATTAGCAACTAAGGCCATATTGCTCCGGGGATATGCAGTGGTCATTTCCTGACCTTTCCACATCCTCCATATTTGGTGGTCATGGGCTCGAACCCCGGTCTAATCAAGAAAATGTGTGCTACGCACTGCTGCTCCTGCCCACCTGGCTACAGAGGCACCACGAGGATCAAGTGAATATCAAACTGGATTATTTTAGAAAACATTTCCCAGTTCGCTCAGTGAAAATTCCATGTAATTTGTTGGCTGGAGACATAGTTTGTATCCATCTGTATTTTGCAAATTATAGGATAGTGGTCACTGATGTGAAGATTAGTTAATACTGTCCAATCAAGGCTAGGATAAATGAATCAGGAACATATGGACAGGTCAAGAGTGGAACTTGATCGTGTAGGTAGGTGAACATATGTGTGTACCCCACATATGTTCACCTGCAATTCAGCAATGTTTAGCAATGTTAAGTGATGGTTGTCAAATCTAGTTTCGATTAACCGCCCTCTCTGATCCATGTTTGTGGAACACTACAAAGGATGATGAGCATTCAGATCACCAAGAAGGCATACAGGTTGGGGGCAGTTGATTTAATAAATCATCAAGTTCTGCATTGGAACACGAAAAGTTTGGTGGAATATAAATAGAGATAAGAGTGAAAGTAATGCCAAGAACAATGCGAACAGCTACTCCTTCTAGAATGGTGCAAAGCTGGATAGAATTGGATGGTACGTTTCTACAAACTAAAATTGCTACTACTCCTCTTGCTGGAAATTCAGAACATATCTTGAGAAGTGAGGAGTATAACTTGATGATAAATGTTTCCTGTAGACAAATGCTTGCAGGATCGTACCGGTGCATTATTTTAATTCATCTAGATTGCTTCTTATGGCTCTACATTTCCAATGAATGATTTTCTGCATTATTTGAGTGTAGGTTAGGTTAGGTGGATTGGTCTGATTGCTTTGCTTTCCCTCAATCCTCTTTATATTACTCTCGTTTTGAAAGGGCTGGATAAGCAATATCCATCTCATCTTCTGCATGTAGTAGGAGAACCGTATCTTCATTTATACAACTTCTCTTCAATTTCCATACTTTGATCAGTTAGTTTATTCTGGGTAGAATTTGCATTATTTTCCTTAGTTAAGTTCCTGATTTGGGGGCATTGTATTGTCTTGGTGCTGCTTGGTTGGCTTCGTATTAGCAGAATTTGATGTATTCTTTGTCTTTGTTGCAGTCAATATCTCAATCATTTGTGAGGAAAGATCTGGTCCATTGAGAAAGAGATATTTTAGGAGGAATTGTAATATTGGCCTGTGTTGAGAACTATAATGTTTTTGACCGCATCAGAATAAGATTTGGGTGGCATCACATTTAATATCTGCTTTTTTAATTCTTGGTATGAGACATTTTTCTCTACCTTCTACTTCAGTATTTTCTTTCCCATTTTCCCTGATTCACAAGTTCTGGAACATACAGGGTGAGTACCCTGGCAGTTGGTGCTGCTGCTCTACATTCAGTTTGCGAGTGGTCTGGAGCACCACACATGGGACAAATGGCCTCACCTTGCCATGTTGTTTGAGAATGACCAAACTTCAGACATTTAAAGCATCTGAGTGGATTTGGAATATATGGACTGATCTTACAGGAAAGGTAGCCACCTTTAACCGATGCAGGAAGATTCGGATTGTCGAAAGTAAGGATAACATTTATGGTAGGTGTAAGAATGCAATCCTGTTTGGTCATTATTCTTTTGGTACTGATGACATATTGTGCCTTAAGTTCTTCAGCAATTTCTTCATCAGGAACATTAAGGAGATCCTTGTGAACTGGGAAGACTTCCAAAGGTCGTTGCTTCAGGAGCTGTCTAGAATGACTGGGATGGAAGTTTCTATAAGATCTCCTGAGTGAAGTCATTTGACAATTTTGGATATACCTGCTGTAGCTTCTATGCTTTTCTGTACAAGAAATGGAGATAAGCTACTAAGAGATATCTTTGATATAGAGTGTAAAATTAAAAAAGCAGGCAGGTCATGCAAAGAATCATCTTTTTTTATTCTTTTTGCTCCAGATGACTCAAGTTCATGTGACCACATAGGCTCTACAGTCGGTGATATTAATGGATCCATACTTGCACCTTTTGGCCCTGAGTAATGAATTTATACTCAGGTTACCAGCCCAGGCATGTGGAGGCAGGAGAGGTGCCACCAGTGACCAAGCGATAAGAGATTACTGGTTAGTGAGTTAGAGAAAATATATATACACAAAAGAAAGGTGTCTTTCCTTTCTTGGTACAAAGCTTACTTCTTTATTTAGAAATGGCCAAAATTAAACAACTTTATAAAGGAAGGGTGTTAATCTCTATAAATAATCTGTCACTTACAGAAAAGACATTTTCAAATCACTATGATCACTCACTTGGCACTCGGGGCTGAGAGAGTGCATTCAACCATTGAAGTTAATTATGAAGGCATCTTTGGTCTCAGGGGAGATTCCTTTGGATTGCAGAAGTGCCTGCATATCACCAATACAAAAAATCGGGTTCTAAGAATGAAGTTGGTAACTTCAGACTGGTCGGTCTGACATGAAAAACCTTAGAGGCAATGATTAAGAGCACGATCCAGAATCATTTAGATAGATATAGCATTCTATAGGGCACACAAAATGGTTTTGTTAAGGGAAAATTATGTTTAACTAACTTGGTAGGCTATTTTAACACAGTTACCCCTGAGCTGGATTTGGGGG
Source organism: Mastigoproctus giganteus (assembly GCF_048544385.1). Lineage (NCBI taxonomy): Eukaryota > Metazoa > Arthropoda > Arachnida > Uropygi > Thelyphonidae > Mastigoproctus > Mastigoproctus giganteus. Next base: position 51,740,603 of record NC_143588.1, read on the forward strand.
ACAATTTCGACATAATTTATTTGGATTTTGGAAAAGCATTTGCCTCAGTCCCTCATGAGAGGTTGCTGTATAAGCTTGAACAGGTTAAGATTACTAGTAGGATTATAAGATGGATTGCTGGGTGGCTGAGGGGAAGAAAGCAGTGGGGGTTGTGATTAATGGATATTCTTTAAATTGGTGTAAGATCAGGTGTGGAGTCCCTCAAGGATCAGTTCTTTGAGCACTCTTTCTCATTTTCATAAATGAGATCGACGAAGGGATAGAAGGTGTGATGTCAAAATTTCCAGCTGACAAAGACTGGCAGAGTCGTTGATCAGTGCCAAGCAGCACTCCTGCAGGATGACTTGAACTGACTTCAGAGATGATCAAAGTGGTGGCAGCTATGCTTTAATGCTGCTAAATGCAAGGTCTTACACTTGGGAAATAGCAACCCACAAATAAATTGTACATTTTGTGAGGTTGAATTAAAGACAGTGGAGGAGAAAATCTTTTGGAAATATGTTTCCCGAGAAAAGTATCCAAATGTAAAAAAATGCAGTGAACTTTTAAATTCCTGTTTTGGTTCCACATATCTATGTGAATCGGCCTTTTTGTATTTGAAACAAACCAAGACGGAGAATCGCTCTACGGACTTGTACAGAGGACCCTTTACGGTTGGCCTTTTCACAGTATATCTCCCTTTTGAAAGCTTGGAAGATGACATGGAAACACAAACTTCCCATAAATTAAAAATTTAAATAAGTATGAATTTAAAATAAGAATTCTGAGTTGTATTGAATTTTAAAGTTTACAAACAACATTTTTCAATATGTGCTGATCCAGAGATGGGCAAATTGAATGGTGAAATCGACAGCAGGACAACTGTATGAAGAAAGATTCCAATTACTTGGATGGATAGAGAGCTTGGCAACCAGGCATCAGAGGTGACCTGATTGAGGTTCACACGGCTCTCAGCGCGATTAGTAAAATGAATGAAGGCGGAGTTCCCACTCTTATAAAGAATTCCAAAGCTAGGGGTCATAAATTCAAATTACAGGGCTTGAGGTTTAGATTAGATTGTAGGAATTTATCTTTTAGCCAGCAAGTCACTGATTGCTGGAACAATTTGCCCTTAAAAGAGGCAACATAAAAATATGTTCTACTTTCAAATTTACTGAAAATACAAGATATCATTAGATATCATTCGATATCAAAATATGTAACATGGATTTTATCAAATATATGCAAAAAAAGTTGATTATTATTGTGGAGGCTTTAACATGCATGTTCAATTATACTTTAATGTTTAACTGTTTTGTTCCTAATCAGTCTGACTCACTGGCTGGCCTTAAGATCCATTATATTTTGCAAACTATAAAAAAAAAAAAAAAAGTGTTTAATGATTTAAACCAAGAACCATAACACCCTCCTAACTTGTCCCTTAGTTTTTGGTTTTGATTTTATTGGCGCATCAGCTACTAAGACTATAATGCGCCAAGACCAACTTATCCCTTAGACGATGCATATTTGTTACTTGCTACTTAATTACAATCTATCCCAAAACTTTTCTCCAGACAATGTTACAATCAAGGTACGACTGAACCCTCGATTATCTACAGCTTTTTAATTAAAAAAGAGTTTTGCCTTCTGAATATGACTCTCATATTTTTTCTCAGAAATTATATCACTTGAAAAATAAAACTAATAAACTAACAATTGATGCCAATAGCCGTTTTCTCTTCAGTAATAAAAAACACTGTTCCTCTTGGAAACAGTGTTTCTATAATAAAAGGACTTTAGGCCAGGAAGAGGAAGGAATCTTATGATGGAAGATCGGGGGAATAAGCAGGATGTGGCAATATTTCAAACTCACATTCATGGGCACACCTCACTGCAGCATGAGGAATGTACAAGGGCATTATTATGGAACAAGTGAACACCTTTCAACAGCTTTCCTATCTTTAATAAAAGGACTTTAGGCCAGGAAGAGGAAGGAATCTTATGATGGAAGATCGGGGGAATAAGCAGGATGTGGCAATATTTCAAACTCACATTCGTGGGCACACCTCACTGCAGCATGAGGAATGTACAGAGGCATTATTATAGAGCAAGTGAACACCTTTCCTATCTTTTTTCTTATATAGCAGCATGTAGCTTTATGAGCAGGTTGGAATGATACTTCCCCTTCACAGTATAACCCTTTTGATGGTAATCCATTAGTATTACACTGACAGCATCACCTTGCCAGCACCTGGCTGCACCTTTGCTTTCAGGTAGGGTGGGGTGATTCCACATGCTTCCATTGTTTTGACTTTTATTTAGTTTGAGAACCATAATGAAGGATCCAGATTTTATCCACTGTGACTAGCCATGAAACCCCCCCCCCCATGATTTTCCTGAAACATCAAAAGCATTTCATGTGCACACTATGCCCTTTTCTTCTTCTGGTAAGAAATTAGAAGGCTGGGAACCCATCAAGCAAACACATTTCTCATATGTAACTGTTAATGGATGATGTTCTCTACAGACCTTACACTAATTTGGAGCTTTGCAGCCAGTTCTTTGACACTAATACAGTGATCACCCAGGATCAATGCCTCAATTTTTTGTAGCACTCTCTCTTCTACTACAGCAGTTGCTAGGTGTCCTGCGATTTCCTCATAACGCATTGCGATTTTTAGACATCTGAACTGTTTATACCATAGTGCAACAACCCATTAACCTGGGCAGTCCTTTTGATAAACAGTGACAATTACTTTGTGGATTGTTTTAGGTGTTTTCCCTTGCAGAAAGAGAAACCGAATCACTGACCTTTATACCACTTTATCCATTGTGACACTTTACTTTGTTCAGCGCTGCAAAGAAAAAAAAAATGAACTGTCAGATTGAAACCAAAATTTGTGTTGTTGTACAGAGAGATTTCATGGTATCAAATAAAATAACTTATCTTTCTATCACGACTTCTGGATGAATGCCAATCTTTTTGACCCCCACCCTGTAAATTAGAATTAAACTTTCCCCTAATCCCCATCAAAAAGAGACTTCAGTTATAGGAACATCACTATCCTTTCAAAATAATCAAAGATGTAAAAACTCTCCTTACTGATTTAACCAGTCCAATTACTAATAAGGAACTTCTGGCCGAATATGCTAAGAAAACAAATAGACCAGTAAAACTTCTGTCCAATTTCTCTCTCCCTCCCTCCCTCCCTCCCTCTCTCTCTCTCTCTCTCTCTCTCTCTCTCTCTCTCTCTCTCTCTCTCTCTCTCTCTCTCTCTCTCATTTCAGTTAACATCATTTACTATTTAGTTCGTAAACCTAGTTTAATACTTATAGTGGTCGATTCCCTTATAATTGTTCATGCCTGTAACAGGACTGAGCAGCAAAGTCATTTTAAAGTACTTGCTTGTAGCTGTTGTACTATTTACAGGGTTTCTAATTATACATTTGGTATGATTTTTAGTTTTTGTAATATTCATCGTTGGCTTAAGTACTCTGTACTGACCTGATGCTATAAATGGATATTGACAGACTGATCAATAATGCAACACTTCACACACTGCATACACTATCAGAACTCTGCAGTGACTCCACTGTCAAAATCACAACAATATCTGTATAGCTCAGCCTTCTCACTTCATGACAGCAAGCACACCAATCTCCAATGTTACCAACAAGAACTAGGTAACAAAAGACTTATACAATTACTTTCAGAAATTGTCTCTGATATGTTAAGAAAATAAATAATTCTCATTTTCTTCACAATTGATGAAATCAAGGAGAATTTATAGGTAAAACATTTAAAATTATGACTTTAAAACCTTCTGAGACAGCTGGCTTACTTCAACTACTCAACTACCTCAGTAGCAAAGAACAAAACTCCTCATTTTCAGTGGATAAGTACTGCATTATAGGGTCAAAACAAACAACTTAAATATATATTAAATTAAGAATACAAAAAAATCATAAATTTAAGAATATTTAATTGACTTTCATGTACTTTCTTGTCATATCCAATAAAAATATTGTTTGAAAAAGAAAATCTTAAAAGATAATCTTAAAAAGAATATTATATACCTCTGCGGTGGATCCAGGACCACGTTCTAAAAACTCCCCAACATTAATTTTAGTACTGAAGCTGAAGTTTTCACGAGAAATATCACTAATACCATGTTTAATCAAATACTGTAAAAAAAAGGAAAATAGTAATATATAAAATCCATATATCATATTCTTTTAGTACCAAAAAAATTAAACTATTTATCATTAACATAAACATTTACAGAAATAAAAATTTAAAGAAAAATCTATAAAACAATTTTCTGCTTCAGGATCTAAATTTATATCTGACAAAGCAACAGTTAGCACCAAGAAAACCAAAACACAAAACTAAAAAACTAAAAAGTTTTGTTTATCAAGTAATGTCTGCCATAATTACAGCTGTGAATTACAGGCTACAAAAACGAGATAAGTGTTGCCTTTTTATTTAATTATAATTGTTTTATATAACAATATAAAATAAGAATTATATAAAATATAATTGTTATTTTCTATTGTATTTTATACGTAGTCTTATAGTTATAGTTAATTTTTATAAAATTAAAATTAACTATAGTTAGAGTTAATTTTAATTCAGATGAAGGGTTTTAGAAGATTACTACTTAATATACGTAAAACCATTATTTTGTTCGAATCTTGCAGCCACTGTTTTTGTATAGTAGTAGGGAATTCAAATTTTTAATTGTGATAACTAGGTAGCTCTAACGTATAATTATGTAGCTTGTTATTTGTTATTTGGTTTTTAGGAGCATTAGCAACTAAGGCCATACTGCTCCGGGATATGTGGTGGTCATTCCCTGACCTTTCCGCATCCTCCATATTTGGTGGTGACGGGCTCGAACCCCGGTTTTTTAATCAAGAAGCGTGTGCTACGCACTGCTGCTCCTTCCCACCTGGCTACGGAGGCGCGCCTAATTATGTAGCATAATACACATCACTGCATTTAGGATTCTATTAGATAGTGTAGTATTGACAATTAATTAATTATATTTATTGATCTTATTAACTTAAAATATCATGCCCCAGACTAGAGCAGCAAAACAAAGGGCACAAAGTGGTGGAAGTGCTGTGACTCGGGGGGAGAACTGAGGGGGGCTATTATCCAATGCATCACAGACTAAAAAAAAAAATGTGCAACTTGTGAAATGTTTGCTGAACACTCTGGAAAAGAAGATGATACAGCCAAAGAGGATGTCTTTGTGTGTGTGCCAGATGCAGAGAGTGTATAGAATTTAGGCATCAACTCAGCGTTCCATTGGGCATCTATGAGAGCTTGAGGTGTAGGGTAGATGCCCTGGAAGAAATTAAATGAGGGGCCCATCAAGCTCTCAGCTGCCCAACTCAATGCCACAGCTCACTCCTGGGCATCAGACAGCACAGCAGCAATCTCCAAGGCAGAATGCGATGTTCACAAAGGAAGTAGTTATTGTTAGTGACTATTGTCAGGGAGACGAGGAATATGTTGTGTAAAAAAGGATAGATGGAACAGGACCAGGGTATGTCTGCCAGGGGCAAAAGTTGATGACGTTAATCATATATCATCTTTTAAGGGGAAAAAAGGTGATATGGTTGTACACGTTGACACTAATGATGTTAAGAGTAGGAGACCAGCAGAATTACTTAACAAGTACAGATCACTGTTGAAACAAAGCCGTGAATTAGGGCTGAATTTGAAAGTGTCTGCCCAGACACGATAGGAGGGAGTATATGATGAGAGCCTTGTCGATCAATTCGACCATGGAAAGATTGGACGAGGTTCAAGGGGTACAATTTTTTCAGCCTGGTCTGTACTTGTTAACAGGAGAGACTGCTTCTACAGGGACGGGATACACTTAAATAGAAACAGTGCAAGAATATTTGCTGATGCTGTTGAGGCAGTGTTAGGTGGGTCGGAAAACTACTAGCTGTATGTTTGTTATTTGATTTTTAGGAGCATTAGCAACTAAGGCCATATTGCTCCGGGATATGCAGTGGTCATTCCCTGACCTTTCCGCATCTTCCGTATTCGGTGGCGATGGGCTCGAACCCCGGTCTAATCAAGAAGTGTGTGCTATGCACTGCTGCTCCTTCCCACCTGGCTACGGAGGCGCCAAAATGATAACTTGGAGGGGGGGGGGGATACAAGGACTAATAGATTAACAGTAGACACTGGCAGAGGTGAAAGTGATTCTTGCATTGCTTCTATTGGAATGAGCAGCAGCCTGGAAAACAAGATACAGGATATTTCAGAGACTACTGGGAGTCATTGCGGTACAAATAAACACATCGGTTGTACTAGGGTAGCTAAGAGAACAGGAACAGCTGCATGTATACTTGTGTGTACACCAATTCTAGGAGTTTCGTAAATAAATTTGATGAATTTGAGGTATTGCTCAAAACATTAAAGGCAGATATTGTTGGGATATCAGAGATGTGGTGTTACACAAATATAAGGAATGCAGAACTGGAATTTGGGGAGTACAATGGGTACAGAAAGGATAGACAGGATACGAAGGGAGGAAGGGTTATGCTATTAGTTAAGAAACACACAAAATCCAAGGAAGTGAAGCCAGACGACATCGCTGGACAATGCAGTGTCGAGTCAGTTTGGTGTGACATAAGCACTGGTAGATCAAAATTGAGAGTAGGAGTGTGTTATAGGCCTAATGACTCTGATGAGTATAATAAGAAACTGTACAGGGAAATAGTGGGCCAGTAAATCAGAGAGTCTTATAATGGGGGATTTTAATTTCCTAGATATTTGGCTGGAATTTGTGGTTGGTCACTCAAACACCAGCAAGGCTTTTGTGGATTTATTGGATTATTGTTTTCTACATCAGCATGTTCAGGAGGCAACTAGAGGGAGTAATACTCTTAATCTGATTAATCAGTAGTGATTCTTCATGCATTAAGAATCTACAGATAAAGGAACCACTAGGTGGCAATGATCACAGTGTGCTGAAGTGGGATTAACTCAAAGAGGAAACAACCATCAAGGGTAAAGGGAAGGGTTTTTGCTTTCGTAAAGGCGACTATGGTGGTCAGACACAGTATTTAAATTCTATACAGTGGGACCAACTGATGATGTTACCACCAGCAAATTCAAAATGGGAAGCATTTAAAAAACTTATACTGGAAGCTACTAGGCTTTACATACCAACTAAGAAATACTGTCGAAGGTTTAGGCCTAAATGGATGTCAGATGACTAATGAGACATATGGCAGAAAAGAAAAATGCATGTGATACATACAAATTAATGGGTGACATGGAAACCTATGATAGATATAAGCTGGTCTGTAACCAAGTCACAAAGGAGATTAGGAAGGCAAAGGCAGATTATGAGAAATCCTTGGCAAAGGATGCAAAGAAAAACAGAAAAGAGTTCTTTACCTATTTAAACTCTAGAAGGATACGGATGAATCAGATTGGTCCACTGGATATTGAGGGCTCAACAGTTGAAGATCCTGCTCAGGTGTCTAACAAACTAAACGAGTATTTTGCATCTATATTCACACATGAGGAGTTATTCAGGAAGGGGGATGCCAGAGGTGAAGTAAACTCTGGCACTGAGCTAGATGATTTTGTAATAACTGAGAGGAAAGTGGAGGAGCAGCTGTTTAGGATAAACATAAAAAAGTACATGTTAGATACAAGTTGATCTGAAATCAAGTCACAAAAGAGGTTAGGCAGGCGAAGGCAGATTACGAGAAATCTTTGGCAAAGGATGCAAAGAAAAGCAGCAAAGAGTTCTTTACTTATGTAAACTCTAGAAGGAAGGGGATGAGTCTGATTGGTACACTTGATATCGGTGGTTCGACTGTTGATGATCCTGCTCAGATAGCAAACAAACGGAATGAGTATTTTGCATCTACATTCACACATGAGCAGTTATTAAGGTTTGAAAATTGCACAATACAAATGTTGGCAGGGTTGTTAATGACAGTAATGGCAGTGTGCTACTGAAACAGGATCTAGATAATTTGGGCAGATGGGCTAAGAAGTGGCAACTGAAGTTTAACCTTGAAAAAGGCAAAGTACTGATTATGGGTAGAAGTAACCCCAGAGAAACGTACCGACTGTGTGGTACTACACTTAAGGTGGTAGAAAATGAAAAAGACCTGGGAGTAATTGTGTAGTCAGATATTAAGTTTTCTGAGCAATGCAGACAGGCTGCCAGGGCAGGTCATGGGGTTATGTCAATGATATATAGGAATTTTGCTAGCAGGGAAAAGGAAGTGATTGTCCCTCTGTATAAGGAAATGGTCAAGCCATGCCTTCAGTACTGCGCACAGGTCTGGAGGCCTCATTTTAGGAAGGATGTAGATTTGCTTGAGTGTGTACAGAAGTTCCGCAAATTGCAGTGGCTGGAGACTAGGCACCTGCACGGTGATCTGATTGAGTTGTATAAGGCCTTCAATGGGTTGAGCACGCTGAATTCTGATGGGATTCTTCCACTTGTTCAGATTACGAACGGTCTAAGGTGGCATAAATTCAAATTAAGAAAAGACAGATGTAGAATAGATGTGCGGAAATTGGCCTTTAGCTAGCAGGTGATTAATTGCTGGAACAAACTTCCATCCATCGTTGTGTAAGTTGGATAGGTTAAACAAATTTAAGGAGGAACTGGACAGGCATTTAGAGGGAATGGTGTGATTTTTTTTTTTTTGGCTGATGCTGCATAAGCTCACACACTTGCTTTCTAGTATCACATGCCACTACTACTATTTAAAGATATAATTACTATCAGGAGTAAAGGAAAGGGTTTTTGCTTCTGTAAAGTTGAGTACAGTGGTCTCAGACAGTTTTTAAATTCTGTACAGTGTGATCAACTGATGATGTTACCAACAGTAAATTTTAAGTGGGAAGCATTCAAGGAATTAATCGCGGAAGCTACTAAAAGTTTCATACGTATTATGAAATATTATTCGAGGTTTAGGCCTAAATGGGTATAAAATGAACTAATGAGACTCTTGACAGAGAAGAAAAATGCATAGGATGCATATAAATTATCAAGCGACTCAGAAGCCTATGGCAGATATAAGCTAGTCAGTAATCAGGTCAGAAAGGAGGTTAGGCAGGCGATGGCAGATTACGAGAAATCCTTGGTAAAGGATGCTAAGAAAATCGGCAAGGATTTCTTTACTTATATAAACTCTAAAAGGAAGGGGATGAATCTGATTGGTCCACTTGATATTGATGGTTCGACTGTTGATGATCCTGCTCAGATAGCAAACAAACTGAATGAGTATTTTGCATCTACATTCACACATGAGGAGTTATTAAGGTTTGAAAATGGCAGAAGGTTATCAAATTGTAGCAGGGTGCTTAATGAATTTGTAATAACTGAGAGCTGTTGTTGTTATTATTTGGTTTTTAGGAGCATTAGCAACTAAGGCCATATTGCTCTGGGATATGCGGTGGTCATTCCCTGACTTTTCCGCATCCTCCGTATTTGGTGGTGACGGGCTCGAACACCAGTCTAATCAAGAATCGTGTGCTACGCACTGCTGTTCCTTCCCACCTGGCTACGGGGGCGCCTAATAACTGAGAGAAAAGTGGAGGAGAAATTGTTGAAGTTAAACATAAGAAAGGCAGCTGGGGTGGATAGGATCTATCCAGTTATATTACAGGAGGCGGCAAAGCAACTAAGCAAACCCTTAGCCATAATTATGAGAGCATCCTTGGACTCAGGGGAGGTCCTCACGGAGGTACTACACTTAAGGTGGTAGAAAATGAAAAAGACCTGGGAGTAATTGTGTAGTCAAATATTAAGTTTTCTGAGCAATGCAGACAGGCTGCCAGGTGTAAGATGTAAAATCTTACTAATATAATATTTTGTGGAGGAGGGAGATTTATTTAAAGTAAAACTTATAATATGGCAATATGGAGGAGCGAACCTTACAAGCCAAGCAATTAAATTAGACAACGTTTATGAAGGTCAGCCTTAAGCTTGACAAAGGCTAATGGCAAGGAAAGGGGTGTACTTCGGTTCCCAGCGCACAGGAGCATCCAAAACAATGGAAACTGGTTGCAACTGTTATTAGTAAAAGGTGTCAACTCTGGTAAACAATAGCGCGGTGGAACATGTGCTGTCGGGACATCTCTTTAATCGGTTACACCTGGACAGTGAAAACAGAACAAATGCTGGGAATTAGATATAAGACTGGCGGCTGGCTGTCGTGATGGCAAAGTTGTTAGATCGTGGGAAATTAGTCTGCCACAGTATGACTATAAGCCGCTGACTTCAAAGGTACTGACAGCCTGAGAAATTTTACAAAGTTCTCAAAATAAGAAGGGATAGGGCACTAAACGGACACCGTGAGAAAGATTAAAATTAGCTCTGAAGATACATACAGCTTGAGAAATTTTAAAGGACGAATAAGAAATAGGGAAAGTTGATAAAATGAATAAGATTGGTTATTAACTGAAAATTTGAGCGGATTTGACATATGTAGGCGGTACAGAAATTGAGATGAACAAAAAGTGAGTGAAGAGGGGGAGAGAGAGGAGACCCCGCAGTTGAGCATTAGGTGGATGGTTATGGAAATGAGTTAGGGGAAGACAAAGTGAGATTCTTGTGGGTGTTTGGGGAAACGAGTTAAGAATGACAAAGTCGAGATTCTTGTCAGAGTTGTAAAAATGAGTTAGAACAGACAGTTGGGTTTTTCGTCGATGTAGGTAAAAATGTGTTAGTAACATGTACAGTTGAGAGTTCTGTTGTAGTAGAAAATATGTGTCAGTTAACATTTGAGCGTTCGGTCGTGTTGGAAAAATGAGAAGGGTAGCGCCCTGAGAAGTTTTCTTCTGGAAAGAGTTTTAATAGTTGGAGCGGAAAAAGCGAGGGTAGCCCCTATGAGCTTTCTTCTTGTGAAAGGTTTTAATAAGGTGGAGAAAAAAAGAGCGAAAACTGCAGAATTAGTAGCTCGATGAAGGAGCGAAACTGCAGAATTAGTGGCTCGATGGAGGAGCGAAACTGCAGAATTAGTAGCTCGGTGGAGGAGCAAAATCCGCAGAATCAGTAGCTCGTGAAGGAGCGAAAACTCGGAATTAGTAGCTCAATGAGAAGGAAGGAAGCAGTGAATGGAAGATAGCCGAATAAAGTGGAGGAAGGATGCCAGATCCATGCAGCAAAGAGTTCCTGATAATTATCTATAGCAGTTCCAGGTGAAAGCAGATGAAGGAGAACCTCAGTGAGCCAAAAATGGAAGTTTGAAACCTCCCCGGAAAGGAAAGAAAAAAGATAATAGTAAGTAATGTAAGTTAACAAGGACTGTTAGGAAACAGTATAGTGATTAATTAAAATGAAAAAGAGTGGTAGCACTAGAAGTAAATTGATAGATAAATTATCTCTGAAGTAAATTATAGATATACAAACAGAGTTTAATTATTTAAAAAAGGCTATTGTAGAATGCAAGATAAACGAAAGATAAGTAATAGATTAGATTGTTGTCAAATGATTATATAATGTGTTTAGGAGGATAGTAAAGTTAATATGAGAAGGTTTTATAATGTTTTAAGGATAGATAATTGTATATAGTGATTGTATTAATGAAGAATTGTTGGTTCAAAGATAGATAATTGAATTATAATTGAACTAAATTCAATTAAATAATTGAATGTTTTAAGGATAAATAATTGAATATATAGTGTTTGTATTGATGAAGAATTGTTGGTTATAAGATAGATAAATGAATGGATAGTAAAGTTTATATGAGAAGGTTTATGTTTTAAGGATTATGTTTTAAGGATAGACAATTGAATATATAGTGTTTGTATTGATGAAGAATTGTTGGTCCAACTGAAGACTAATAACAAATAGAGACTTTAGGAAAGTTAAGATGGGTCTTCAGTGTATTGTAACAGAATGGAGAGAACACAGAGTATAATGATGAAAATAGAATATTGATTGTTAATATAAGAATAATATATGCAAGGTATCCTATATTTAACTTTGTATGCATATTACATGTTTTTTTTATTCAATTGCATATTATGTTTTATATATATATATATATATATATATATGTAAATAAACTTTGTTGCTTATTAAAAGGTGTTGTTTGTTATTCCTGAACACTCAGCCTGTCCGAGGGGAATTATAAATAATTAAGAAGTTCCCTTGAAACTGGAATTCTCCTGTAAAGTAAAGTCAGATGTGTAAGTGGGGAAATTAAAAAAGGTGGACAAACTCACATAAGGGAACTAAATAAATAAATAAAATAAAATTAAAATAAAATAATAAATATAAAATATATATATCATCAAAAGCTTTAAATTCCAACCCCCACACAGGGCAGGTCATGGGGTAATGTCAATGATATATAGGAATTTTGCTAGCAGGGAAAAGGAAGTGATTGTCCCTCTGTATAGGGAAATGGTCAAGCCATGCCTTCAGTACTGCGCACAGGTCTGGAGGCCTCATTTTAGGAAGGATGTAGATTTGCTTGAGCGTGTACAGAGAAGAGCAACAAGATTAGTGAGGGGAATGAAGGGATCCTCTTACCAAGAGAGGCTAAAGTTCTGCAAATTGCAGTGGCTGGAGACTAGGCACCTGCACGGTGAACTGATTGAGTTGTATAAGGCCTTCAATGGGTTGAGCACGCTGAATTCTGATGGGATCTTTCCACTTGCTGAGATTACAACCCTAGGGGGGCAAAATTTCAAATTAAGAAAAGACATGAATAAATAGATGTGCGGAGATTTGCCTGTAGTCAGCGGGTGGTTACTTGCTGGAACAAACTTCGTCTGCCATTTTGGAAGTTGATAGGTTAAATAAATTTAAGGAGGAACTGGAGAAACATTCCCTCTAAATGTTTATTTAGAGGGAATGGTTGTGTGAATTTTTTTTTTTTTTTTTTTTTTTAAAGCTGATACTGCATAAGCACATACACTTGCTTTCTTGCATCACATGCCACTACTATTATAAAACAGAACAATCTTTTGTATAATAAGATGTTCTTCCATATTTTTAGTTAATTTATATTTTTCTTTTATAATCACAATCAACACAAAGGGGGAGATCCAGTCCAAAGAGTAACTTTATTAATTTTTACTGTATGAGTTACATAACACAATTATAATTTTATAGTAGCAAAGTAAAAACATAATTCAAATTTTTTTTTAATTAATCCTATTATTAGAAAAAAAATTTAGCCTATAAGAAAAAAAATATCACGAAGAGAGTACACTAAATTTCAAATTTCTGCAAGGAATTATTAAGCTTAACATGAATTCAAATTGGTCTTTCATGGGGCTGAAGTGACACTCTGAATTGATGATATTCATCCTCACAATAAAAACTCACAAATGTACAGGGAGGCACAAAATAAATTGACAATTTAAAAAAAAAAAAAAAATCAACATTTTTTGTTCTTTATGGATTTGAAATTTGTGTTTATCTTACAGGTAACCCTTGGCGAATTTAATTATGGAGATATACAAACAGATTTTGTATATCTCCATAGCTCAGCAGACCAAAATTGTAACAATGTGCTTGGAAAATAATCGGTCAGTAGTTCTAACGCAACGAGCATATAGACAATTTTATAACGTTCGTGAGACACCGAGTAGTAACACAATTTACATTGCAGTGCGAAATTTTGAAGAAAGAGGAACTGCTGTTGATGCTAGACACACTGAAACACCTCGTAGTGGTCGATCAATGGAAAAGATCGCATGTGTATGGGAGAGTGTTGCATATCAACACTAAACATCGACCAGAAGATGCATTAGCATTAGCAGAGGCATTTGATGCAAGAAAGCAAGCTTATGCAGCATCAGCCAAAAAAAAAAAAAAAAAAACCACTTCCACTTCACCCCTCTGTTCGTTCAAAACACCTGTCCAGCTGAGCCTTAAACTTATTTAGGCTATCAACCTCCACTACAAGGGATGGAAGTCTGTTCCACCAACCAACCACCCGCTGGCTAAAGGCAAATTTCCGCACGTCTATCCTACATCTGTCTTTCCTCAATTTGAATTTATGCCCTCTGAGCTGATTATTCTGAGCTACAGAAAGAATCCCACCAGCATTGAGCATGCTCAAACCATTCAAGGCTTTATACACCTCTATCAGATCACCTCGCTGGTGCCTAGTCTCCAGACACTGTAATTTGCAAAACTTAAGCCTTTCTTCATAAGAGCACCCCTTTGTTCCATTCACTAATCTTGTTGCCCTTCTCTGTACTCGTTCCAGCAGCTCTACATCCTTCTTGAAATGAGACCTCCAGACCTGTATATAGTACTCTAGGTGTGGCCTGACCATTGCCTTATACAAGGGAATAATCACCTCATTATCCCTGCTGGAAAAATTCCTGTATATCATTGACAATACTCCATGAGCTACTCTTGCAGCCCGTCTGCACTGCTCAGAGAACTTCATATCTGCCTGCACACCTCCCCCAAGTCCCTTTCATTCTCTACCACTGTCAGTGTAGTAATACAGAGTTGATACGTTGCTCTGGGGTTGCCGTTTCCCATGTGTAGTACTTTACATTTGTCAATGTTAAACTTCATTTGCCACCTCTCAGCCCATCTGCTCAACCTTTCCAGATCCTGTTGCAGTAGCATAGTGTCAGTAGTGTCCTTGACAACCCTGCCAACCTTTGTATCATCTGCAAACTTGGACGTTAAGCTTGATATACCATCATCAATATCATTTATAAATACAGAAAACAATAATGGACCCAACACTGAGCCCTGAGGGACTCCACTAATAACATTAGTCCATGATGAGCAGTGTCCATTGATTACCACTCTCTGTCTTCTCCCCCTCAACCACCCCTTTATCCATAGCAGCAATTTGCCTCCAATGTCACACTGCTCTAATTTGTGTAGCAGTCTTCCATGTGCAACAGTATCAAAAGCCTTTCTAAGATCCAAGTATATAATATCAAAGCTATTCCCTGCATCCAGTTCTTTTGTGACTGCATCATAGTATCCAATCAAATTGGTCAGGCAAGACTTCCCCTTAACAAAACCATGCTGTGTCCGAGCTATAACTGAAGTCTTGTCTAAATGATCCTGCAGTGCTTCTTTAACCAGTGCCTCCATTAATTTTCCTGGAACAGAAGTTAAGCTCACAGGTCTATAATTACTTGTGTCAGCCTTTGATCCTCCTTTGTGAATTGGGGTCACATTTCCAGTCCATGGGTACCTCCCCTGAGTCCAAGGAAGCTCTCATAATTGTGGCTAAGGGTTTGCTTACTTCCTTTGCTGCCTCCTTTAATATAACTGGATAGATCCCATCCACCCCGGGTGCCTTTCTTGTGTTTATCTTCAACAGTTTCTCCTCCACTTTACTCCCAGTTATTTCAAGATTCTGTAGCTTACTGCTAGAGTTGAATACACCTCTGGCATTCCCCTCGCTGAATAACTCCTCATGTGTGAATGTCGATGCAAAATATTCATTTAATTTGTTAGCTACCTGAGCCATTATCGTACCAATCCACAAGAAAGGTGATAACCGGGACTGCAAGAACTACCGTGGCATCAGCCTCCTTTCCATCATTGGAAAGGTCTTTATGAAGATTATCCAGTCAAGACTGCAAAAACATCGCAAGCAAACCAGTCGAGAAGAACAGGCAGGATTTAGACCCGGGCGAGGATGCTGTGATCAAATCTTTGCCATTAGTCAGCTGATGGAGGAGAGGATCCGGTGTGGACAGCGAACCGTCATTGTTTTCATTGACTTTAAGTCTGCTTTCGACTGTGTCCACCGGCCTGCCTTATGGAAACTACTAGAGGTTGAACATGTACCTCGAAAAGTCATCACACTCCTCCAAACTGCATACAACGGTTTAACCAGCCAGGTGCGCATCCAGAACGATTTATCTGAGGAATTTACCATCCAAACTGGAGTCCGCCAAGGGGATGTAGCCTCCCCGTTGCTTTTCAACATCGTGGTCGACGCCATTATGAGGCAAGCATTCAGAAACAGACAGGGCATACAATATGACAAGGATCACTATGTGACTGACCTGATGTTTGCTGATGATAGTGCTATCCTTGCCGGTAACGACGCTGAAGCCACGGAAATCCTCTACGACATTGCCCGCATTGCCCGGCCATACGGTTTGAAGATCAATGCTGGTAAGACAAAGGCCCTGACAACAGATGGGTCGCAAGCCACCATCTATCTTGAAGGCGTCCAGATCGAGCAAGTGCAGGACTTTAAATACCTTGGGTCGCTGGTCCAGGAGAAGAAAGTTGCATCCACCATGGAAATTCACAGCAGAATTGGACAGGCGGCCACTGCGTTCGCCTCGCTCAAATGGTGTCTGTGGAAGAGGACCAACATTTCCACAAAGACTAAAATCCGACTCTTCCGGACTTTGATCCTGCCTATTCTTCTTTACGGATCGGAAACATGGATTTGTCTCAAGTTAGATTTGAACGAACTTGAGGTATTCCAAATGCGATGCCTGCGGCAGATCTTGGGCATCTCTCTTCGCGACCGCATCACTAATGATACCATCCGCGCCAGATGCCAACAGCAACCAACCATTGCCGACCAAATCCAGAAGCGAAGGCTCAGATGGTTTGGCCACGTATGTAGAATGGGCACGAACAGAATACCATCCACACTCCTTTGGAGACAACGACCCACCCAATGGAGCATCCAACGGACCGCGCCTAGGAAAACGTGGGCCAAGCAAGTGGAAGATGACTTGAAGAGCCGACGTCTCGACCTTAACCAGGCCAGGACTGAAGCCATGGATCGTAAGGTATGGAAGAACATCACAGAGCAAGTCCGAAACCCTGCGGCACCTACAGCAGCATACTGGTTGCGTGGCCAACCGCCTCCCCCAGCTGCCAGCTAAGGACCAAAGAAGAAGAAGAAGAAGCTACCTGAGCAGGATCATCAACAGTTGACCCATCAATATCAAGTGGACCAATCTGATTCATCCACTTCCTTCTAGAGTTTACGTAAGTAAAGAACTCTTTGCTGTTTTTCTTTGCATCCCTTGCCAAGGATTTCTCGTAATCTGCCTTCGCCTGCCTAACCTCCTTTGTAACTTGGTTGCATATCAACTTGTATCTATCATAGGCTTCTGTGTCATGTGTTAATTTGTAAGTATCCCATGCATTTTTCTTCTCTGCCATATGCCTCATTAGTTTATCTGACATCCATTTTGGCCTAAACCTTGAACAATATTTCTTAGTTGGTATGTAAAGCCTAGTAGCTTCCAAGATAAGTTCTTTGAATGCTTCCCATTTTGAATTTGCTGTTGGTAACATCATCAGCTGGTCCCACTGTATAGAATTTAAATACTGTCTCAGTCCATCGTAGTTGCCTTTACGGAAGCAATAACCCTTCCCTTTACCCCTAATGGTAGTTACCTCTTTGAGTAAATCCCACTTCAGCACACTGTGATCACTGCCACCTAGTGGTTCATTTATCTGCAGATTCTTAATGCATGAAGAATCACTACTGATAATCAAATCAAGAGTATTACTCCCTCTAGTTGCCTCCTGAACATGCTGATGTAGAAAACAATCATCCAATAAATCCACAAAAGCCCTGCTAATGTGTGAGTGACCAACCCCCAAATTCCAGTCAATATCTGGGAAATTAAAATCTCCCATTATAAGACTCTCTGATTTACTGGCCCACTCTATTTCCCTGTACAGTTTCTTATTATACTCATCAGAGTCATTAGGCCTATAGCACACTCCTACTCTCAATTTTTATCTCCCAATGCTTATGTCACACCAAACTGACTCAACACTGAACTGTCCAGCGATGTCGACTGGCTTCACTTCCTTGGTTTTTATGTGTTTCTTAACTAATAGCATAACCCCTCACCCCTTCCTATCCTGTCTGTAGACGTTGTACTCCCCAAATTCCAGTTCTACATCCCTTATATCTGTGTGACACCACGTCTCTGATATCCCAACAATATCTGCCTTTGATGTTTTGAGCAATACCTCAAATTCATAAAATTTATTTACTAAACTCCTAGCATTGGTGTACATGCAAGTATACCTGCACCTGTTTCTATTCTTAGCTACCCTAACACAACCCATGTGTTTACTTGCACCGCAATGGCTCCCAGTAGTCTCTGAAATATCATGCATCTTGTTTTTCAGGCTTCTGCTCATTCTAATAGAAGCAGTGCAAGAATCTCTTTCACCTCTGCCAGTGGCTACCGTCAATCTATTGGTCTTTGTCTCCCCCCCAAGCTAACAGTTTTCCGACCCACCTAACACTGCCTCGATAGCATCAGCGAATATTCTTGCACCCTTTCTATTTAAGTGCTGCACAACTCTCTGCACAACTGACGATCTCTCGTCACTCACTGCAGTAAATTTTGTCCAAGGACTTGCATCACTTTCTGTAGAAGATTCAATTATTCCTAGCCCTTCATCCCGAAGCAAGCAAATGGATCTGGAATACTCCCGTGACTTCGTAAATATCGCAAAATATGATGAAAATTTCATTTCGAATCTGATGATGAGCGACGAAGCACATTTTCAGTTAAGTGGCTTTGTTAATAAACAACACTGTAAAATTTGGGGCAGTACAAACTCAAGAATCACTCACAAGGGACCACTGCATCCAGCTAAGGTAATGGTTTGATGTGTTGTAACAGCAGAACGCATCATTGAACCTTATTTCTTCGAGGTTGACGATGGTGTTGGTCAGACAGTCAATGGAGAGCGCTATAGGACAATGGTTGAAAATTTATTTGATGCCACAGCTACCAGAAGACCACAATATATGGTTCCAACAAGATGGAGCCATGGCTCACACCGCTCGAGCCACAATGGACCTCCGAAGGCAGCATTTTCCATATCGCATTATTTTAAAATATGGTGATGTGAGATGGCCACCGCACTCACCGGATTTGGCCATCCCAGACTTTTTCTTTGGGGCTAATTCAAGGACAAAGTGTATGCCAATAAGCCTCATAGATACCCTAAAAGAGAACATCTGGCACGAGATAGCCACAATATCTCCTGAAACTGTGAGAAATGCCATGGAAAACACCGTGAGAAGAGCACGTTTGCAAGCAAGAAGGGGGGTTGGTCATTTGGCCGATATTATTTTTCACATATGATGTAAAAAATTTCCAAGAATAAAGCTATCATTCACAGTTTAGATAGTTCATTTATTACATTTTATTCTAAAGTTACAGAGAAAACAAACAGTTCAGCTTGTTTTGCACCACCCTGTATTATCTAAGTTAGGCTCTCAAAGCATCATAAAAAAAAATCCCCCCCACCGCCCAAGTCAAAATAAAGTTAAAGAAATCAAGTTAATGATTCCTCTGAAATATATATTCATAAAAGTTCAATTTCTGTTAATGCCTTTATTACAGAAAAAATATCTGCTGAACTCAAAACTGTAAAGTATATGTAATTTTGATACTTTCCCCTCTCAAGAGTTCAGAACATATCTTTGAAATTCAATGCTTTCGGCCACAATCACCTGACTGAAAGCAAAGAGTTTTGAAGACAGTTTATGAAATTGCACTTGAAGTTAAACACTGACAAATGCAAGGTTCTGCATATGGGTAGCAATTATCTCTGATTAATATACCAACTCTGTGGTACTATGCTCAGGGAGGCAAAAAATGAAGACCAGAAAGAAATCGTGCAGCCAGATGTTTTCTGAGCCAAGTACCTAGGCTGGAGGACAGCTCGTGAGGTTTTATTAATGATAAACAGGAATTTTTTTAGTAGGGATAAACAAGTGGTTATCGTGTTGTACAAGGCTGCATTCAGTATTCAAGACTATAGTCTGATAAGTCAAAAAAGTGTAATAAAATATTATTAAAAAATAATATAACTAATTAATATATTATAAAATAGTATGCATTATAACACAGTTCTTTAAAATAAAATTTATTTAGAGTACTTCATTTTCACACATTATCATCATCCAATGAAATCCATCTGAATGGACAACACTCAGACAGATGTATAAAACAGTAGTAAAACAGATGTGAAAAAGAGGAAGAAATCAGACAGGGCTAAGTCCAGTGAATAATGGAGATGTGGCAGAACTTCAGCACCTATGGCAGTGATCACTGGCTGCAAAATATTAGCAGTATGGGGGCTGGCATTATCTTGATGTTTCTTGTGAATGGCATGGTGAAGTTTGACTCTGGGAACCTTGGTATGCTTCCTTATTCACAGTCGTTCCTCGATGCACAAAATGTGCATTAATTCATTAATTAAGAGAGCAACACCAATTCAAGGGATGCTCTCGTAATTATGTCCCAACCGACTAGAGATGTGCAAATATCTCTCCTACATACAAAGGAAGAATTAAATAGGATAGGGGTAGTGAATAATTACAGACATCTAAGCTGGAATTTTGTACCATTGAAGGTAATGGAATCAATATGAGAGAGAGAGAGAGAGAGAGAGAGAGAGAGAGAGAGAGAGAGAGAGAGAGAGAGAGAGAGAGAGAGAGAGAAAGAGAGAGAGAGAGAAGTACCTTGAGATAATGTGTTGGCTCTTTGATATTAATTCAAGTTTAATGTCTAAGTTTGCTAATGACCAAAGTGGAAGGAAACACAGAGACTAATAACGGCAATCAGGGTATGCCACTCAAACAAAACTTGATTAAATTAGGCAGATGAGCAAAAAGTGGCAATTGAGGTTAACACTGATTACTACAAGGTTGAATAGCAATGATCCTAGAAAAACTTATCATTTGGGCAATTCCGAACTAAAGATCATGAAAAATGAAAATGACCCACATGTAATTCCACCATTCTCTTGGCACTGCAGACAGGCTGCTAGGACAACTTATTTCATATAAGTTTCTTTTTGATATACAAGAATTCTGCTAGAACAAAGAAGTGATTACTCTTTGTATAAGGCAGTGGTCAGGCAGTATCTTAAGAGCTTCACAAAGGCTTGAAAGGGCACAAATCAGTCAAAATAGGTACAGAGAAGCACAACAAATTAGTCAGGAGCAGAAAGGGGATACCCATACTAAGAAAGGCTTGAATTCTGTAAACTGCAACATCTGTAAACTAAGCACTTATGAGGAGGAGGTCTGAATGAGGTGTTTGATGCTTTAATGCTTTGGCACCTATAGTCATTCTTCAATGACAAAAATGCAGGACCAATGCTGCATAACTTTGATTCTGTGCATCATTTTGCCATTATGAATAGTACTACCAAAAGTCAACTATATAAGTATCCAACTCCTTACTTACACAAAATATACATGCTAAAGGATCAATCAAACCATTAATACTTACCCGTACAACTTCAGGATAATTCCTTAATTTTTTTCCACAGGGAGCATAATAGGTTACCTCACCTCGAACACCAGAGCGACTAAAGCACCGTATCCTCGTTTGTCGTCGCCATCTTCAAATGAAAATTAAACAATATAAAAAATAAAATTAAAAAAATAAAATTTAAATAATAAAATTTGAAAATTTACTCTTGAAAACTTAACATACTGAATAGTTATAGTTTACATGGTCCCAAAATACTGTTTCCAACTCAATGATAGTATCAGGACAATTCATATCAAGAATATGAATTTATATTTATGCAGAAGAATTTTAACGTGAAGATTTTTCGTCAGACACGTTACATCTCACTTTAGTAACATATATTCCGAAATGGTTTGTTTTTATAAGTTACTGCACTGTTCTAATAAGGGGCTCAGATTAAATGATTAATCTCACCTAATCAAAAGTCAGGTATACTGCTTTCTTGAAAACAGAACTCTTATAGAATAGCAACAGTCACTTAGAATAATATTTGTTAATGGTCAGTCTCCACAGAGGGTGACAAGGTTGTCCCAAAGTGGTTAAGTTAATAAGATTAACACCAAGGCAACTTAGAACATTAGAAAGTATATTGTGCTGAAAACTCTGAAGAAAACATATACATCTGCCCCTATTTAAAATTGGTCGAAATCACAGACTTTACCAACAGGTGGCAAGTGATGATTTCACTCCACAATGGATTCCAGTAGTGGAGTGAATTTAAGAATAACTTATAACTTACTGCAAGACATCCTTGCAGTAAAAAGAGATGTGTGAGATAAATATGACAATAAATTTAAAGACAAATGTGGTTTCAACTGGAAAAGGTAAGAATAACAAGTATTGGAATGTCATGACTGACAGGAGAATTATCAATTTTAATCAACTTCAGATAGTCATAACACTCAGTAGGATTGGGATTGTCCCCAGTAATATTACTGGGCTATAGTTACCTCTGTAAGTTAGGGAGGAATAGGAAGGGTGTGGATCTGGAAGATTGATATTAAATACATTCAATAAAAATATGCCTTGCAGTAATATAAGATGTAGTACAACCAAAGTGGGGATGATCTCCAAGTAGTAAAAAAAAAGATGCATCAGATGAATATGACCAATATATCGTCTGGCCAGCACAACCTCATCATGTCTATTTGATCAGAAGCTAGAACTAAATTCCATAACTATAGATTATGCTTTATGTTTCTTAACTTGCTATGTGCTTTGATTCATAACTTGCTATACATCTGATTATGCCAAATTCCAGTCCACTTTTCATTGCAAATCTGGTGTATGATTAACTTATAAAATGTGAAAACAATCTGAATAGGATCACCGTCAGAGGATTTTATTGATGCTTCAATTGTACACTCATTTCCAAGTATTCCAGCATGTCCAGGAATTCAGAAAAATATGTCAGTTCAATTACTGATATTGAGTTGAAACACGAGATCTTCTTTGCTTTAGAAGTGGATGCAAAAGATGGAAATTAAATTGCAGGACTGTCACCACTCAAAGAGTCAGTATAGATTATGGCCGTATGACTGAAAAGGTCAAAGCCATCTTAATGGCACAGAGTTTTTCAATGAACACACTAGATCAGTGGTTCCCAAACTGTGCTCTGCAGTGGAGAGCACAGTTTGGGAACTACTGAACAGTTCCATGAACAGATCCAAGGGGATCCATGCATACCTTTCTGTAATAGATATTTTGAATTTTATTATTATTTTTTTAATTAAAGGAATAATGTTTTGTTAAAAATAAATGCAAAACCTCTTTAATTGGCAGTGTTCATTTTGCATGACCATTTGAATATCTAGATAAGAAACCCCTGTACCCACAAAGTCAGCAACGATCGGTTTAATTAAGGTCAAATCATGCAATGCAATGCAATGCAATGCACTGTTACATATGCTACTGATATACACTGAGTGATCACTGAATTATGTCTTGTTTTTTTTAACATTTACTTATTTTTTTTCTTTTTTTAACTATTAATTACAATTTTTCACGGGGCAGTTGGTCACATCTCACGGAACACAGTTTGGGAAGTGCTGATGTACATGGTGTTTGGGGTGGGGTACTGGTGATTTCTCACAAATGCACTCCAAACTAGCACCAGAGGACTTCTTCCTTTTCCCAAGGTAGCAAATGGCCCTAAAGGAAAGAGATTTTAGGATATTGAGGATATAAAAAAACAATGCCAAACCGAACATCATCTCTTTTGACACCTTCACTGACTCTTTTCAGAAACTTTAAGAACAGTGTAATTAATAAGTGCATTCAAGCAGGTTGTGATTATTTTGAATGAAAATAAAATAATTTTTGAGATCCTTCACTTCAAGTTCTTTTTATTATACCAGTCCAGGAACTTTGCCGCATTTTGTATTAATACGTGAAAATTCACAATAATTTTAAGGTATATGTACCATATGATACTTCTGATTGTGTTTTCTTATAAATAAAATACGCTTTCAAAACAATAGCTGAACAAAATATTTTAAATAATTTTTAGCATATTAATTTTAAAAATTTTATTTAAATTTTAATAATGGACAGCCAATATTAAAGTAAAGCAGAAGTTGTGCTCCTTCATATATTACAAAAGTGCAGCAGAACTTAATTAACAAATAATGATTACTTTAAATTAATTTTCAGTAACATTCATTAAAATGAAATTATGGCACAGAGATGATTTGGCACTCCGAGATATTCAATGTAATGGGACTTAGCATACTTTTATCTTAAAATAAAAACAAAAAGTATCAAACTTTAAAAAAATATAATAACAATAAACATTTAAGAGAGCATGGTGTGAATTAAGTGATAACTTGTAGATTAAGATGTTCAATAGTCACAGAAGATAAACTTTAGTATACCCCAAAATCTCAGGTGTAGACACCACAGTAAAAGAATCCAAAAAAAAAAAAAAAAAATCATGTCTATCCAGTTCCCAGTGTGTGTGTGTGTGTGTGTGTGAGAGAGAGAGAGAGAGAGAGAGAGAGAGAGAGAGAGAGAGAGAGAGAGAGAGAGAGAGAGAGAGAGAGAACAAATATTCACTAAACTAACATGCCTGTTATGCAAGTTTATCATTAAACGATGTCATTTTTTTTTATACGGTCATAATTTGGCTACTATGGATTGGACAGCTGTACTTTCATCAATTCCATAAGATCAAGAGACACTTTCTATGTGAATGCATAAGTCAAAATTTCATTGACTACACTGGGGTGTTTGAAGTTTTTAATATAATAAAAAAATAATTTTATTTTTTAGATTTACTTATGAGAGTTGATATCATAGTTGCTCTTATATTACACTGATTTTCATAACAAAAATTGGGGAATAATAGATTCAAAAATCTAAATTCCACTTAGCACATTAGGTTCTTTTTCTCCAATTACTATCTTGTATAGTAAATAAAGTACTATAAATTTTTTTCAATCTCATTTTAAATGGAAGAATTTTGAATGAACTTGAACTTTTTTCTTTTTTTTTTCCGCAGCCATCTTTTTTCAAGAGGAATGATCAAAATACTAAGGGGAACACCCCTGTTGCACCAAACTGCTGCACTATAGCAAGTGTAGCGGTTCAACATTTTAATCATAAAAACCAGTTAGCATACTACTTCATGTTTCAAAAATCTATGGCTTGCATCACATATTCACAGAAAGGAAGCCAAGGTTTCGTACCTTTGAAACTGGGAAAAAGATGTGCGGGAGGGGAATAATATCAATAAGTTAAAAATTCCTACATAGTTTACTATACTGTTTGAGTTATCTGCACAACTGGTATATGTCAGGAATAGGTTAGACTTCTATTGGTTTCTAGACTCTTTTCTTATGGCTCATGATGGCACCCCCCAAAAAAAAAAAAAAAAAAAAAAAAATAGGTGGAAAGTGTTTATTTCTTACATCCATATATCTTAAATCTTATTTATTTAAATAATTTTATTTACATAATATAAAAATATTTTTATATTATGGCAAGTTATATTATAATTTACCTATATGGGTAGTTGAAGCTGAAAGTTTGGAGAAATTCAATGATCAGCTGAATAGTTACCTACGGGAGGAGAGAAATGCATAGATTATCTATTTCCTTTTCTTTTATTATTTATTAATATTATTTTGCTCTTTTTTTTTTTTTCTTTTGGCTGGTGCAGCATAAGCCTTGGGCTCCCTTCACTATAAGGCCATTACTAATACTAATCTGGTAGCCTCTTAAATACACTTGGCAGGAAACACAACTTAGGTCACATAATCTATGACATCACATAGAGATGGTCAGTATCGTCAGTCTGATACTAACCATTTCTGTGTAACGTTATATCTAGTGGCCAAAGCCACATGTCTTTTGTTTATATGCAACAGTTTCAGCAAAATGTTAAGTTATTGAAATTAAACAGCTGTAGCAGTGTAATCATTCAGTACATTAAACAGCATTTAGAGCTACAGTCTTGCTGATGTGTGATAGAACTGATATTTATTATTTCCATATTTCTCATTAAATGTAACAACTTCAAATACCATTTACTTCACTTAATAAGGGATAACAAAGAACTACTGTTTGGGGTGGGAGAAATATAACTGGTGATATTCCTCAAACACTAGTCATTCTTTCATGGATTTCTTTAAAATTTATGTCTTCTTCAGACAAAAATTTTAGAAATGGCATATGACATTGGCATACAATTTTTTTCAGGTCATTTTGACATTACTGCTATTGTATTTATGCTGCATTGAGCTATTGCGTTTACACTCATGAAATTTATATTGTGAAATCCAAGCTTTATGCGTATGTGCATTGCCATGGAGAGAATTTTAACTTCAATATAAGCCAGGCATAATATTACCCCGTTATTGGGGTTTTAGGTGTAATTTGATCAATTAACAACAAATCATTTGTGTCCCAAAAATTAAGGCCAATACTTTTCCAGCTGATGGTTGAGTTTAAAACTTTTTCGAGATTTTAGCTATCCCTTGTGCTTTCACTCCATGCTTTCTAATTCGGATACACAATCATAAAAATGTAGTCAATCATCACTAGTTACCAAACAGGATAAAAATCTATCTGAATGATTAGCAAAAATTTAAATTTTTTATTTTGACAATTGCACCCACTAAGGTTTGTCAAGAATGGGAAAGTTTCTGAGAACCCATACTGCACAAATTTTGGGCATTACCAAATGCTCATATATTATTGGGATATGTTTCGTACTTTTTTAAGCCCAAAACTTTGATTCTTCTGTTTTCTAAAATTTTCTATTCAACAATGGCAATCGTTTCAGAATTGACTGAGGAAGATGGCCAACCAGGCCTTGATTCATCTTTACCTGACTCTCGACCTCTTTTGAACTCCGGCAACAGTAGCATAGCTGGGTGATACTTCCCCCAAAACACTCTGAGTCATTCTTTCATGGATTTCTTTAACATATCCGTCTTATTTAGTCAAAAATTTTATTACTGAATGTTTGATTTTGTAGAATTTTTATTCCTTTTCCAACTACCAAAATTAAAAATTAAATTTTAGAAACTACATATGACTTTGCCATACAATTTTTTTCATGTCATTTTATAAGATATTAAACTATCAAATTAGCATATGCTATAATTTATTAATACATTTTATATTATACCCCGTACTCAGAACTTTTGACAACTTGTCGTAAGTTTTCCAATTGTATTATTCCTAATGAACAATAATAATAATTTACTATTATTTAAAGAAATCCATATATATATATATATATATTACAATATAATAAGGGATTTTTTTTTTTTTTTTTATGTAAACCCCAAACATGAGAGGTATTACAACCTATAGTACTTAGTACCGTACTTGGGTTGGAGGTTCAGAAGACGAAACAAGATATTTGTTGACATTGGACTTGAATTTCTGTAGACTGTAATTTTCAGGAAATACATATGAAGGAAGGTTGTTCCAGAAAACGGCAGTTGAATGAATAAACGAGGAAGATGAAAAGTTGGTTCTGTGAGTTTGAAGTTGGACAGTAAATGGATGTTGGCTGGTGGCGGCACGTGTTCTGACTGTTTTGAAAGAGAGAGCGGGAATTATAGATGCCAATTCAGAAGAACAGTGCCCATGGAAGTATCTGTAGAAGATGCATGCAGCAGAAACAGTAGGTCTATGAGAAAGCGAGTGGAGAGACTATGTTAGAGATAAATCATTAATTAACCTAACTGCCCTCTTCTGAATGGAATCAAGAAGCCTGAGAAAGGTTTTGGGGGCACCACCCCAGATGTGGGAACAATATTCCATGGCAGGGCAGATTTGCAATTTATACAGAGTAAGCAGCTGTTTGGAAGAAAAGTAACGCTTAGAGCGAAAGAGAAAACAAAGTTTTTAAGATGCAGAGGAAGCAATTTTGTAATGTGCTTGTGCCAAGAGAGATTAGAAGTCCGGGTAATCCCCAAAAGAGATACATCATTTTGCCTAGAAACCGGAGTGTCACTAAAGATAAGCATAGGAGCCGAAGAATCCTTTTTAGCATTAGCATTAGTAGAGGCATTTGATGCAAGAAAGCAAGCTTATGCAGCATCAGCCAAAAAAAAAAAACCCACTTCCACTTCACCCCTCTGTTCGTTCAAAATACCTGTCCAGCTGAGCCTTAAACTTATTTAGGCTATCAACCTCCACCACAAGGGATGGAAGTCTGTTCCACCGACCAACCACCCGCTGGCTAAAGGCAAATTTCCGCACGTCTATCCTACATCTGTCTTTCCTCAATTTGAATTTATGCCCTCTCAGGTGATTTTTCTGAGGAGGAAGAATCCCATCAGCATTGAGCATGCTTAAACCATTCAAGGCTTTATACACCTCTATCAGATCACCTCGCTGGTGCCTAGACCCCAGACAATGTAATTTGCAAAACTTAAGCCTTTCTTCATAAGAGCACCCCTTTCTTCCCTTCACTAATCTTGTTGCCCTTCTCTGTACTCGTTCCAGCAGCTCTACATCCTTCTTGAAATGAGGCCTCCAGACCTGTATACAGTACTCTAGGTGTGGCCTGACCATTGCCTTATACAATGGAATAATCACCTCCTTATCCCTGCTGGAAAAATTCCTGTATATCATTGACAATACTCCATGAGCTACTCTTGCAGCCCGTCTGCACTGCTCAGAGAACTTCATATCTGCCTGCACAACCACCCCCAAGTCCCTTTCATTCTCTACCACTGTCAGTGTAGTACCACAGAGTTGATACGTTGCTCTGGGGTTGCTGTTTCCCATGTGTAGTACTTTACATTTGTCAATGTTAAACTTCATTTGCCACCTCTCGGCCCATCTGCTCAACCTTTCCAGATCCTGTTGCAGCAGCATAGTGTCAGTAGTGTCCTGGACAACCCTGCCAACCTTTGTATCATCTGCAAACTTGGACATTAAGCTTGATATACCATCATCAATATCATTTATAAATACAGAAAACAATAATGGACCCAACACTGAGCCCTGAGGGACTCCACTAATAACATTAGTCCACGATGAGCAGTGTCCATTGATTACCACTCTCTGTCTTCTCCCCCTCAACCACCCCTTTATCCATAGCAGCAATTTGCCTCCAATGTCACACTGCTCCAATTTGTGTAGCAGTCTTCCATGTGCAACAGTATCAAAAGCCTTTCTAAGATCCAAGTATATAATATCAAAGTTATTCCCTGCATCCAGTACTTTTGTGACTGCATCATAGTATCCAATCAAGTTGGTCAGGCAAGACTTCCCCTTAAGAAAACCATGCTGTGTCTGAGCTATAACTGAAGTCTTAAAGTTTTGCAAGATATAAGACAAGACTGAGTTTTAGAAGGGTTCAAATTAACTAAGTTGTCTTTGCCCCACTGGAGAATTACCTGAAGATGGGCATTTAAGTAATTGGTAGCAGATTTTCGAGAAGTTGAAGCTAATTGAACAGGGCAAGGTTTCTCAAAATGGAAAGTGGAATGCAATGTGCTATCATCGGCAAAACTATGGATAGGATTTCCACTCAATGGAAGGTCATTAATATACAAGAGGAAAAGAGTGGGGGAAAGAACTGAACCTTGGGGGACACCAAGATTAGTGGAGCAGTTAGAAGACAGAAAGCCATCTACCATCATCCTCAGTGAGCAATCAAAGAGAAAAATGGATAACCAATTATAACCTTATAAAAAACAGTTGGCAAACCATAAGATGGAAGCTCGTTTAGAAGACCTTTATGCCAAACACGATCGAAAACCTTTGAGATGTAAAGAGCAACTACTTGTGTTTCACCGAACCTTTCCATTGAATTAGTCCATAAATGGGTAACATAAGCCAGAACATCACCAGTGGATTGACACTGATGGAATCCATACTGGCGATCGTTGATCAGATGGAAGGTTTCTAGGTAATTTAAGAGTTGGCGGTTAATTGATTTCTCCATTACTTTAGAAACAGCAGAAGTAATTGCAATGGGACGATAATTGGATGGGAGGGATTTGTCACCCTTTTTAGGAACTGGCTGGATGTGAGCAAATTTCCAAGCAGAAGGAAAAACACCTTTGGAATAAAAAAGTGAAAAAAGGTGGCAAAGAATAGGAGTATGTTCAGGAGCGCAGGTTTTGAGAACAAATAGAGAAATACGATCGGGACCTGGAGCTTTCATAGCATCAAGATTAGTCAAAATTCTTCTGACATCCTTTTGACGGAAGCCTACAGGAGGCATTGAATGGAGCATGTTGGGAATGGTGGGAGGTGTTTAACAAGATCATTAATATATGAGTTAGAAGAAAAATGGGATGCTAGCAGGTCATCTATATCCATGGCTGAATTGACAACAGAACCATCTGGTTTGGACAGAGGTGGGAGCAGAGATGGGCAGAAGTTGTGGCCAACAGCTTTGGCAAGGGACCAGAATGCTCGGCTACCATTAGGGCAAGAAGCAAGTTTTCTACTCTTAGCCCGTTCAAACTCTAGTTTGGACTGATTAATAACTGCTTTACAATTGTTGCGAGCTTTGGTGTAGGCAGAAAATGAAACTGAAGAATTAGAAACAAGAGATATATAATCTGGGCTATATTTTCATTTATATAAATTATGGCACTAGCCCATGGCAATTTATAAAATTTTCATCTTCACCACAGTTAAACAAAGGTTGTTCACTCCTGGAACAGAGAATTAATGGTTCCATATTATTCAAAGAAATATATATTTTATAAAATAATATAAAAAGATATTTAATTTCAGAAACTTACCCATGTTCAAGAGGAATTCGAATATCTTTCTCATCTGGAAGTACTCTTTTCCGTTTGGAGGGAGATTCTAGAAAATTAAGAAATAATGAATTATTACTTTGACAATAATAAAAATAAACATAGGTTCATGATAACATAGAGCCAATTAAAAGAAGAAAAACCAAGGTAGCAGGTGGTATATTCGGTTCAAATAATAAAAGAATGACAAATTTTTGTTCCACGTGATAAAATTGGATGTTTAGAGACATTCAAGAAATCATTTTCACAAACTACATAACAGTAGACCTCAAATAGAACCTATATCCTTCATAAGTAGTTTCACTGCAAACTGAAACAAATACTGACAGATTAACTTCTAAAGCTATGGCCATGTCGAGTACACAACAGAGCCACCACGTTAATCAATACCTTTTGTTGATAAACCATAACTTCACAGCTAACTAATTTCTCATATATTTGTCTCAATATACTTAAGTTATCAGCATGGAGAGAGATGTAAGCTCCAGCACCCAAGCACTGACCGATTAGGGGGAAATTCCCGCCATTTTTACACGATACCATAACCTTAGTGTAGTATAGTGCATAATATAATATTGTCAATTAATCAGTAAATCTATTAATCTTGATAAACTTTATTGTCAATTAAATTGTACTTTTAACTCTATATATATATATATATATATAACGACTTAATCGTAACAAATAATTAATACATAACTATAGTGGTACATGTGATACGGAAGTTATATAAATGGAACTCGTAGAAAACACTAGATACCAAAAAAATAAATATAGCGTTACAACTGTTTTGGGATATAACTTAAGGATTTAATTTTGTTTTGAAATTTTATTGAATTAAATCGGAATCATGACTCAGACCAGAGCAGCAAAGCAAAAGGCTCAAGCTAATGGGAGTGCTGTGGTTCAGGGGACAACTGAGGCGGGCAGTTGCCCTCTGAATCACAGTCTTTTAAAATGCACTGTTTGCAGAGCAGTCGGGTATGGGACATGATACTGCCAAGGGGGATCTCTTTGTGTGTGCACAATGTAAGGAGTGCAAGGAAATCAGGCGACAACTCAGCGTTGTTATAGGCCTTTATGAGAGCTTGAAGGACAGGGTGGATGCCCTCGAAGGAAATAAATTGAGGGCCCATCAAGCTCTCAGCCGCCCACATCAACACCAGAGCTTGCACTTGGTCATCAGGCAACACAGAGGCAGCCCCCTAGGCAGAATGCGTTGGACCCGAAGGAACTAGTAGTTGTTGGTGACTATTGTCAGGGAAACGGGGAACATGCTTTGTAAAAAGGATAGGTGGAACAGGACCAGGGTATGTCTGCCAGGGGCAAAGGTTGATGACGTTGTAGAGCGGATATCATCTTTTAAGGGCACAAAAGGTGATATAGTTGTACACGTTGGCACTAATGATATTAAGAGTGGGAGACCAGCGGAATTACTTAGCAAGTACAGGTCACTGTTGAAAAAAATTCGTGAATTAGGATTGAATTTGAAAGTGTCTGCAATTCTGGCTGTTAAAAAAATTCTACCCCAAGGGGTAGAATTTTTTTCAGCCTGCACTGTACTTGTTAACAGGAGAGATTACTTCTACAGGGATGGGATACACTTAAATAGAAAGGGTGCAAGAATTTTTGCTGATGCTGTCGAGGCAGAGTTAGGTGGATCGGAAAACTGCTAGTTGGGGGGATACAAGGACTAATAGATTAACAGTAGCCACTGCCAGAGGTGCAAGCGATTCTTGCACTGCTTCTATTGAAATGAGCCTGAAAAACAAGATGCAGGATATTTCAGAGACTGCTGGGAGTCATTGCGGTACAAGTAAACACATGGGTTGTGTTAGGGTAGCTAAGAATAGAAACAGGCGCATGTATACCTGCGTGTACACCAATGCTAGGAGTTTGGTAAATAAATTTGATGAATTTGAGGTACTGCTCAAAACATCAAAGGCAGATATTGTTGGTATATCAGAGACGTGGTGTCAGGTGTCACACAGATATAAGGAATGGGGAATACAATGTGTATAGAAAGGATAGACAGGACAGGAGAGGAGGAGGGGTTATGCTATTAGTTAAGAAACACAAAGTCCAAGGAAGTGAAGCCAGTCGACATCGATGGACAGGGCAGTGTCGAGTCAGTTTGGTGTGACATAAGCATAGGGAAATCAAAATTGAGAGTAGGAGTGTGCTATAGGCCTAATGACTCTGATGAGTATAATAAGATATTGTACAGGGAAATGGAGTGGGCCAGTAAATCAGAGAGTCTTATAATGGGGGATTTTAATTTCCCAGATATTGACTGGAATTTGCGGGTTGGTCATTCGCACACTAGCAAGGCTTTTGTGGATTTATTGGATGATTGTTTTCTACATCAGCATGTTCGTGAGGCAACAAGAGGGAGCAATACTCTTTATCTGATTATCAGTAGTGATTCTTCATGCATTAAGAATCTGCAGATAAATGAACCACTAGGTGGCAGTGATCACAGTGTGTTGAAGTGGGATTTACTCAAGGAGGTAACTACCATCACAGGTAAAGGGAAGGGTTTTTGTTTTCGTAAAGGCGACTATGATGGTTTGAGACAGTATTTAAATTCTATACAGTGGGACCAACTGATGATGTTACCAACAGCAAACTCAAAATGGGAAGCATTCAAGGAACTAATCTTGGAGGCTACCAGGCTTTACATACCAACTAAGAAATATTGTTGGTTCATCTCATTAGTTCATCTGACAACCTAAATGGTTGTCAGATGAACTAATGAGACATGTGGCAGAGAAAAAAAATGCATGGGATACATACAAATTAATGGGTGACATGGAAACCTATGATAGATATAAGCTGGTCTGTAACCAAGTCACAAAGGAGATTAGGAAGGCAAAGGCAGACTACGAAAAATCCTTGGCAAAGGATGCAAAGAAAAACAGAAAAGAGTTCTTTACCTATTTAAACCCAAGAAGGAAAGGGATGAATCAGATTAGTCCACTGGATATTGATGGTTCAACAGTTGAGGATCCTGCTCAGGTGGCTAACAATCTAAACGAGTATTTTGCATCTACATTCACGCATGAGGAGTTATTCAGGAAGGAGAATGATGTAGGTAAAGTAAACATTGGCAGTGAGCTGGATGATTTTGTAATAACTGAGAGGAAAGTGGAGGAGAGATTGTTGAGGATAAACATAAAAAAGGCACCTGGGATGGATGGGATCTATCCAGTTATATTAAAGGAGGCAGCAAAGGAAGTAAGCAAACCCCTAGCCATAATTATGAGAGCTTCTTTGGACTCAGGGGAGGTACCCATAGACTGAAGATGTGCAAATATAACCCCAATTCACAAAGGAAGATCAAAGGCTGACACAAGTAATTATAGACCTGTTAGTTTAACTTCTGTTCCAGGTAAATTAATGGAGGCACTGGTTAAAGAAGCACTGCAGGATCATCTAGACAAGAATTCAGTTATAGCTCAGACGCAGCATGGTTTTGTTAAGGGCAGGTCTTGCCTGACTAATTTGATTGGATACTATGATGTAGTCACAAAAGAACTGGATGCAGGGAATAACTTTGATATTATATATTTGGATCTTAGAAAGGCTTTTGATACTGTTGTTTTGATACTGATGGAAGACTGCTGCACAAATTGGAGCAGTGTGGCATTGGAGGCAAATTGCTGCTATGGATAAGGGGATGGTTGAGTGGCAGAAGACAGAGTGGTAATCAATGGACACTGCTCAACGTGGACTAATGTTATTAGTGGAGTTCCTCAGGGTTCAGTGTTGGCTCCGTTGTTGTTTTCGGTGTTTATGAATGATACTGATGATGGGATATCAAGTTTAATGTCCAAGTTTGCAGATGATACAAAGGTTGGCAGGGTTGTTAAGGACACTGCTGACACTATGCTGCTGCAACAGGATCTGGAAAGGTTGAACAGATGGGCTGAGAGGTGGCAAATGAAGTTTAACATTGACAAATGTAAAGTACTACATATGGGAAACAGTAACCCCAGAGCAACGTATCAACTCTGTGGTACTACACTGACAGTGGTGGAGAATGAAAAGGACCTGAGGTTAATTGTCCAGGCAGATATGAAGTTCTCTGAGCAGTGCAGACGAGCTGCAAAAGTAGCTCATGGTGTCTTGTCAATGATATACAGGAATTTTTCTAGCAGGGATAAGGAGGTGATTATTCCCTTGTATAAGGCAATGGTTAGGCCACATCTTGAGTACTGTATACAGGTCTGGAGGCCTCATTTCAAGAAGGATGTAGAGCTGCTGGAACGGGTACAGAGAAGGGCAACAAGATTAGTGAATGGAACAAAGGGTTGCT
Source organism: Mastigoproctus giganteus (assembly GCF_048544385.1). Classification (NCBI taxonomy): domain Eukaryota; kingdom Metazoa; phylum Arthropoda; class Arachnida; order Uropygi; family Thelyphonidae; genus Mastigoproctus; species Mastigoproctus giganteus. The sequence goes on from NC_143588.1 coordinate 51,775,425, forward strand.
CTTACGAAGAAAGGCTTAAGTTTTGCAAATTACAGAGTCTGGAGACTAGGCACCGGCGAGGTGATCTGATAGAGGTGTATAAGGCTTTGAATGGTTTGAGCATGCTCAATGCCAATGGGATTCTTCATCTGGCTCAGAATAATCAGCTCAGAGGGCATAAATTCAAATTGAGGAAGGACGGATGTCGGATAGATGTGCGGAAATTTGCCTTTGGCCAGCGGGTGGTTGGTTGGTGGAACCGACTTCCATCACTTGTTGTTGAAGTTGATAGCCTAAACAAATTTAAGGCTCAACTGGACAGGTATTTCGAGCGAACGGAGGGGTGAAATGGGAGTGGTGTGGTGTGTTTTTTTTTTTTTTTTTTGCTGATGCTGAATAAGCTTGCTTTCTTGCATCATATGCCTCTTCTAATGCTAATGCTAATTTCAGAGACCTTGCCGCTGCTGCCACTAGGCTTCAGGGCTTTCCATGTCCATTGTTTAATAAATAGAATGCTAAATAATATCACTGGAACCAAGCTTCAACTAAACCAGATGAACCTTTTCTACTTCTATAATTACCAGCTCAGGTGATACTTATACTTTACCCATTACAAACATTCTACTAGTTTTTAATTGCAAATGGCACTGAAGCAAGAAAGATATTCTTGCTGTCCTAGCCTAGTCTATCAGAATATCTAGAATATTCACCATATGCCATGGTTACCCATGTGCACGCATACAATGTTGACCAAGATCCAGTGCTTTATTTCTTTCTTTTTTTTTAAAAAAGAAACTCCTAATATAGCCTTAATAATAAGATAATTTACTAACCTCCCATTTAACAAGTAGGAAGAGGAGTATATATGCAATATCAAACGATAATAAAATTTCTTACAAATGCATACATTCACCTTAAGGAAGAATTACACAAGAACGTTTTCTCAATTTAAAATTCATCTTGGATTGCCATGATTTAAGGAACTGAATAACTGTTTAACTTGTTTTCTCCATATTTCTACATACGAGTGAGAATAGGCAGAGTCCCTACCCCCACCCCCCAAAAACTCCACGAATATAGTGCTTTTTGAGGAGAAGGGCTTCCCCTGGAACCAATCAATGAACATTTGTCAATGGAATAGAGTGGGTCTCCCAAATGAGGGAGGCAAAATTTCTCATTTATATATTTTGACAATAATGAAGAGGAGATTGATACGACAAATACCACTCTTGTGAATCTTGTTAAGCAGGATCATCAATTTGTGAAACTGACAAACTGAGAAACATGCTCGTCAACATCCTCCAAAAAAAAAAAAATAATAATAAGACTATCTAACCTGCATAATGGCATCTTGTATCAAAGGGACAAGCAAACAATCCTTAAGAGTGAATTTCATATTAGTATTATCAATTATAATACTAATATGAAATTCCAAACTATTAATAAAATAAGCAACAGATTTTTTTAAAGCAGAAATCACAGAGGACATAATAAAACCAATAACAAAGCAATATTGAATCTGCACAATTTGATAAATCTGATATAAAAACCAATGAAGAGAAACTAGAGCATCTTTTTCTCATGAATAATGATACATAAGAAATTAAACAAAAGCTTCTTAATTATTAGCAGAATTAAACTTAGCAATTAATTAATTGAAAATAAGACAATTTTTATTGTCTTATTTTCAATTAAGCCCAGATTAAGCTTGGAGACATTAAACCCAGCCCTCAACTGTTTTCACACCATGAACTCAATGATCTGGTAAGAGATTTAAATTTACCAAAGGAATCCAGAGAACTCCACCACATGAAATGTTTTTCTCATGGTACAAACACAAAGAATGAGCACTAATCCCCTACTGTTCTGAGGACAATGCTACAGTGTTTTGCAGTATTACAAATGACTTAATAAACTATTTAGGAATTAGTTATAGTCCTTCACAGTGGTGTTTTATTGACTCAGAGGATTCTCAAAGGTGTGTTGCTCCACAAAAGAATAAATATGGGTCAATTTCAGAAGCTCATTCTGTACATCTATAAGAAACATATGAGAACTTGAGAAAAGTGTTAACAATAAATATGAAGAACGTGGTTGGATGGTATGTGCTAACTTTAAAGTAATACGGCTCCAGAGGTTTCCCCCAACTCTGCTTGGATAGCAATCTGGCTATACAGATTGTTTTCCAAGCAGAGTTGGGGATCTCACTCACTCACAAAGAAAACAACTTGTTCTCTGTGTGAGTGGGACATAGTATATAGTGTTAATGTTTTTTTTTTTTTTTTTTTTGGTAGTTCTTGGCGCATACGCTTCTGTGGCCATAATGCACCTCCCAAGGTTTTTGTAGTACTTTGATGCAAGCCCGAGGCGGGAAACGAACCCACGACCTTTGGGTTGCCAAGCAGGCACTTTACCCACCCGGCTAGCCCGGTCGGCAGTGTTAATTTTAATGCAGATTGGTGGTGGGGTGTTCCCCCAACTCTGTGTCAAGCAATGCGATGAAACCAAAACTCTGTAAAGGCCAGATTTATGAAGGATAGTGAGTTTTTGTGTAATAGTTTTAGTGTGAGATTTTAGCCTAAAAGCCTCTGTTTTCACAGAAAAACCTCAAGTTTACTGTCCAGTGGCACAAGGATACAGGCTGGGCAGTAGGGAGTATAAAGCACTGGTGGGGCAAACCCTGTGGCAGCCAAGTAAGTAGGACAGTTGGGTAAGGATTAAGCACTAGGATGTTAAGGTGTGGCCAAAAAGGGGCAGTTTGTTGTCTGGATCAAAGAACATAGTTCGTAAACCAGTGGTTTACAAAAATGACGCAAATTATGTCACTTCCTAAATGACGTTAATGCAGTCACCAATGTTGATTTGGTCGAGTAAGTAGTGGGCAGGAATATAAAATGTTACATCGTTATTTCGGACTGAAGTAAAACCGACTAGTAATGAAAATACAAGACAAATTATGTCAATTCCGAAATGACGCTAATGAGCCTCAGTCCCTAACGCTGATTTGGTAGAGTAAGTACTAGGTGAGTGCATAAGACATTACATTATTCATACTATATATTTAGAACTGAAGTAAAACCAATTGGTAGTGAAAATGTCAGACACCATTCAGGAAGTATGCGAGACATCATTTAGGAAGTAGCAGGAGTGAACATAAGCTCACACCTGCTACTTACTTAACAACGCTAGAGTAAGTAGTCAGCATGAGCACAAAGCACTACATGCATAACTTCAGTTCTAGCTATTCAATTTTAAAATGGTTCTGATTTTCATCAATGTTGTTTTCACATAAAACACCTTTCATGTGTACAGAGCTCGTCGCAGAATCAAGTATCTCCTGACCTGACACGTGATGCACCCCTGGTTCAGGACACAGAAAAGAACAGTCAAGTGCAGACTGCTCTGGTTGAAGGCAACCTTGTTTAATTAAGAGACTACAGTCAGGGAACTGGGTAACAATTTTTGTAATAAAGATAGGTGGTCCAGAACCAGAGTGCATTTTGCGAGGAGGTACAATTGATAATATTACCAACAGGTTGTCAAATTTCAAGGGGAGGTAAAGGGAGAATTATTATTCACGTGGGGACTAACGATATTAAGCGTGCATGCCTGACAATCCATTGGATAAATATAGGAATATGTTGAAAAAATGCAGCAAGTTAGATCAGAATGTATGTTTGTGTCTGCAATTTTGCTCAGTCACGCTAGGAGGGACTATGTGCTGAAAGCCTTGTGGATTAACACTCGAGACTTGAGGGAATATGCAAGGCTATTGGGGGGGGGGACTAACATTGTGGCCTGCATTTGTAGGGAGTAGGAATCTACTTTGTGCAGATGGTATTCATTTGAACAAAAGTGGTGCTAGGATTTTTGCCAGTAACACTGAGGATATCCTCAGTGTTACTGGCGAAATTCAGGAAAATTGCTGGTTGATGTGTGGGGGGGGGGTGTAATTTAGATGCGCGTTTATCTGATGATATGGGTTCAGAGTAATGTTTGCACTCATCTCATGACTTCTTGTTAGTTGCCACTAAAGCTGATGTTAAAAGGATGTTCTGAGGGAAAATACTATTTCCGATGGAGAACAATATTCATGCTTCCTATACTATGGATCCCTGAGCAAGAGGAATATTTAGGTTTTAATTATTTTATTTTATTTTATTTATCTGTAATAGTATCACAAATAAGGTCAGAAAGGCCAAGGCTGCATATGAGAAAGCACTGGTTAAGAGAACAAAGACTGGGGGGGACCAGGAATATTTTCATCTGTCAATACAAGGGTAAAAATTAAGCGAATCAGACTGGACTCTTGTGCACTGAGTGAGGGAGAGCACAAGGGAGTGTATGAGACCAGTGAGGTATCTTTGGAATCACGGGATATTCCTTTGGATTGGAGAAGTGCCAATGTATCACCAACACAAAAGCAGTTCTAAGAGTGAAGATGGTAACTACAGACCGGTTAGTCTGACTTCAGTGGTATGAAAAATCTTAGAGGCAATGATTAAGAGTGCAATCCAGTCATTTAGATAGATTAGCATTAGCATTAGTAGAGGCATTTGATGCAAGAAAGCAAGCTTATGCAGCATCAGCCAAAAAAAAAAAAAAAAAAAAGAAAGTAACATAAATAAATAAAAATAACCACTTCCACTTCACCCCTCTGTTCGTTCGAAATACCTGTCCAGCTGAGCCTTAAACTTATTTAGGCTATCAACTTCCACGACAAGGGATGGAAGTCTGTTCCACCCACCAACCACCCGCTGGCTAAAGGCAAATTTCCGCACATCTATCCTACATCTGTCTTTCCTCAATTTGAATTTATGCCCTCTCAGGTGATTTTTCTGAGCTAGAGGAAGAATCCCATCAGCATTGAGCATGCTCAAACCATTCAAGGCTTTGTACACCTCTATCAGATCACCCCGCTGGTGCCTAGTTTCCAGACACTGTAATTTGCAAAACTTAAGCCTTTCTTCGTAAGAGAACCCCTTTGTCCCATTCACCAATCTAGTTGCCCTTCTCTGTACTCGTTCCAGCAGCTCTACATCCTTCCTGAAATGAGGCCTCCAGGCCTGTATACAGTACTCTAGGTGTGGCCTGACCATTGCCTTATACAAGGGAATAATCACCTCCTTATCCCTGCTAGAAAAATTCCTATATATCATTGACAATACACCATGAGCTACTCTTGCAGCTCGTCTGCACTGCTCAGAGAACTTCATATCTGCCTGCACCACCACCCCCAGGTCCCTTTCATTCTCTACCACTGTCAGTGTAGTACCACAGAGTTGATACGTTGCTCTGGGGTTGCTGTTTCCCATATGTAGTACTTTACATTTGTCAATGTTAAACTTCATTTGCCACCTCGAAGCCCATCTGCTCAACCTTTCCAAATCCTGTTGCAGCAGCATAGTGTCAGTAGTGTCCTTGACAACCCTGCCAACCTTCGTATCGTCTGCAAACTTGGACATTAAGCCTGATATACCATCATCAATATCATTTATAAATACAGAAAACAATAAAGGCCCCAATACTGAACCCTGAGGGACTCCACTAATAACATTAGTCCACGATGAGCAGTGTCCATTGATTACCACTCTCTGTCTTCTCCCCCTCAACCACCCCTTTATCCATAGCAGCATCTTGCCTCCAATGCCACACTGCTCCAATTTGTGCAGCAGTCTTCCATGTGCAACAGTATCAAAAGCCTTTCTAAGATCCAAGTATATAATATCAAAGTTATTCCCTGCATCCAGTTCTTTTGTGACTGCATCATAGTATCCAATCAAATTGGTCAGGCAAGACTTCCCCTTAACAAAACCATGCTGTGTCCTAGCTATAACTGAAGTCTTGTCTAGATGATCCTGCAGTGCTTCTTTCACCAGTGCCTCCATTAATTTTCCGGGAACAGAAGTTAAACTCACAGGTCTATAATTACTTGTGTCAGCCTTTGATCCCCCTTTGTGAATTGGGGTCACATTTGCACATCTCCAGTCAATGGGTACCTCCCCTGAGTCCAAGGAAGCTCTCATAATTATGGCTAAGGGTTTGCTTACCTCCTTTGCTGCCTCCTTTAATATAACTGGATAGATCCCATCCACCCCAGGTGCCTTTCTTGTGTTTATCTTCAACAATTTCTCCTCCACTTTGCTCTCAGTTATTACAAGATTCTCTAGCTTACTGCTAGAGTTGAATACACCTCTGGCATTCCCCTCGCTGAATAACTCCTCATGTGTGAATGTCGATGCAAAATATTCATTTAGTTTGTTAGCTACCCGAGCAGGGTCATCAACAGTTGACCCATCGATCTCAAGTGGACCAATCTGATTCATCCCCTTCCTTCTAGAGTTTACATAAGTAAAGAACTCTTTGCTGTTTTTCTTCGCATCCCTTGCCAAGGATCTCTCGTAATCTGCCTTCGCCTGCCTAACCTCCTTTGTAACTTGGTTACAGATCAACTTGTATCTATCATAGGCGTCCGTGTCACGTGTTAATTTGTATGTATCCCATGCATTTTTCTTCTCTGCCATATGCCTCATTAGTTCATCTGACAACCATTTAGGCCTAAACCTTGAACAATATTTCTTAGTTGGTATGTAAAGCCTAGTAGCTTCCACGATAAGTTCTTTGAATGCTTCCCATTTTGAATTTGCTGTTGGCAATATCATCAGTTGATCCCACTGTATAGAATTTAAATACTGTCTCAGTCCATTGTAGTCGCCTTTACGAAAGCAATACCCCTTCCCTTTACCCCTAATGGTAGTTACCTCTTTGAGTAACTCCCACTTCAGCACACTGTGATCACTGCCACCAAGTGGTTCATTTATCTGCAGATTCTTAATGCATGAAGAATCACTACTGATAATCAAATCAAGAGTATTACTCCCTCTAGTTGCTTCCCGAACATGCTGATGTAGAAAACAATCATCCAATAAATCCACAAAAGCCTTGCTACTGTGTGAGTGACCAGCCCCCAAATTCCAGTCAATATCTGGGAAATTAAAATCCCCCATTATAAGACTCTCTGATTTACTGGCCCACTCTATTTCTCCGAACAGTTTCTTATTATACTCATCAGAGTCATTAGGCCTATAGCACACTCCTACTCTCAATTTTGATCTCCCAATGCTTATGTCACACCAAACTGACTCGACACTGCACTGTCCAGCGATGTCGACTGGCTTCACTTCCTTGGATTTTATGTGTTTTTTAACTAATAGCATAACCCCTCCTCCCTTCCTATCCTGTCTATCCTTTCTGTAGACATTGTACTCCCCAAATTCCAGTTCTGCATTTCTTATATCTGTGTGACACCACGTCTCTGAAATCCCCACAATATCTGCCTTTGATGTTTTGAGCAATACCTCAAATTCATCAAATTTATTTACTAAACTCCTAGCATTGGTGTACACACAAGTATACATGCACCTGTTCTTTTTCTTAGCTACCCTAACACAACCCATGTGTTTACTTGTACCCCAATGATTCCCAGCAGTCTCTGAAATATCCTGCATCTTATTTTCCAGGCTGCGGCTCATTCCAATAGAAGCAGTGCAAGAATCACTTTCACCTCTGCCAGTGGCTACTGTTAATCTATTAGTCCTTGTATCCCCCCAATCTAGCAGTTTTCCGACCCACCTAACATTGCCTCGATAGCATCAGCAAACATTCTTGCACCCTTTCTATTTAAGTGTATCCCATCCCTGTAGAAGCAGTCTCTCCTGTTAACAAGTACAGACCAGGCTGAAAAAAATTCTACCCCTTGAGCCCTGCACAATCTTTCCAGGGCCGAATTGATTGACAGGGCTCTCATCATATACTCCCTCCTATCGTGTCTGGGCAGAATTGCAGACACTTTCAATTTCAACCCTAATTCACGGCTTTTTTTCATCAGTGACCTGTACTTGTCAAGTAATTCCGCCGGTCTCCTACTCTTAATGTCATTAGTGCCAACGTGTACAACTATATCACCTTTTGTGCCCTTAAAAGATGATATCCGCTCTACAACGTCATCAACTTTTGCCCCTGGCAGACATACCCTGGTCCTATTCCACCTATCCTTTTTACAAAGCATGTTTCCCGTTTCCCTGACAATAGAGTCACCAACAACTACTAGTTCCTTTGGGACCAGCGCATTCTGCCTTGGGGGTTGCCGCTGTGTTCCGCGATGACCAAGTGCAAGCTCTGGCATTGGTGTGGGCAGATATGGCATTCTGAAGGAGACACAACATGGCTTTAAGGGAAAATCATATTTAACTAAATTGGTAGGCTAATTTTGACACAGTTACTCATGAGCTGTATTTAGGGAACAATTTCAACATAGTTTATTTGGATTTTAGCAAAGCACTTGATTTGGTCCCTCATGAGAGGGTGATGTAGAAGCTTCAACAGGTTGGACTTACTGTTAAGATTCTAAGATGGATTGCTGGGTGGTTGCAGGGTAGAAGGCACAGGGTTGTGATTAATGGATATTCTTTAGAATGCTAACAGCAGGAATGGCATCCCTCAAGGAACGGTTCTTGGACCACTGTTGTTTCTAATTTTCAAATGTGACATTGATGAAGGGATAAAAAGTGTTACGTCAAAATTTACAGATGACAAAGATTGGTAGAGTCATAAATGATCAGTACCAAGCAGCACACCTTCAGGATTATTTGAACAGTGCCTAGCAATCTAAAGACATGTCTTCCTAGAATCCAAAACAGACTTTGAGGCTCCCTCTCCTTCAAATTCACCAAAGCAACGTTCACACACAGACCTCAAAGGTGATCAGAGAAGTGTCAGCAATGTTTTAATGCTGCAAGGTCTAACACTTGGGGAACAGCAAACCACAAATAAATTATACACTTTGTGGGACTGAATTAAAAGTGAGAAGCAAAGGGATCGGGGAGTTACAATAAAGGCAGATATGACATTTATGGAACAGTGTAAACAGGCAGCCAGGAAAGCCCATGGAGTCCTATTAATGATTTATCAAATGCTATCCTGTAAAGGTAGGGAGGTCATAATCCCAATGTAAGGCAATTGTAAGACCACATTTGGAATACTGCAGTCTAGTATGGTTATTTGGTTTATAGGAGCATTAGCAACTAAGGCCATATTGCTCCGAGATATGCGGTGGTCATTCCCTGACCTTTCCGCATCCTCCGTATTTGGTGGTGACGGGCTTGAACCCCAGTCTAATCAAGAAGCTTGTGCTACGCACTGCTGCTCCTTCCCACCTGGCTACGGAGGCGCTTGCATTCTAGTATGGAAACCTCATCTGAAAAAGAGACATTAATCTTCTTAAAAGGGTCCAAAGATGGGCAACTTTAATAATGAGATTGGCAGGACAACGATCGTATGAGGAAAGACTCAGATTATATGGGCTAATGAACGTGGACAAAGGCACCTCAGAGGTAACCTGATTGCGGTTTACAAGGCTCTGAGAGGGATTAGTAAAACGGCTGAAGGTGGAATTCTCACTGTTCTAAATAATTCCAGAACAAGGGGTCATAAATTAAAATTACAGGGATTGAGGTGTAGATTTGATTGTAAGAGTTTTCTTTTAGCCAGCCAGTCGTTGATAGCTGGAACAAATTACTCTCACAGGTAGAGGCTGACAGTTTGAGTAAATTCAAAGGTCTACTGGATATTGACCTGTGTGAGGAGGGAAGCATATAATTTTTGTTTTCTCATCTCCCTGGTTGGTTTTTTTTTTTTTTTTCCAATCAAGAAAAAGTATGTGGCTTTTCTACACTATATAGCAAATACCATTACTCCAGTTTATAGGCATACCATAACATGGCAATTTATCAACACTAAGTGCCAGACAGTTACAATTTATTGAAGGAAACCCACTTGTTTTCAGGTTGTTCAGACCCCGAAGTCACTTTCCATCAGTCCCACTGCGAGAGCAAGCTGTTTTCAGTTGTTCAGACTATGACCAATGTTGTACCCTGAAGTCACATTCCAACAGTCTCACTGAGAGAGCAAGCTGCTTTTGATTTGACAGGTTTTTTTTTTTTGGTTTTTTTTAATTACAAAATGTCACAACTGAGATATAGCGTGGAAACACTTTGATTACTGCTACCCCTAGCAGTCAAAAATGGCCCGTTTTTTCGAAGCCATCATACCTTTCTTTTCCTACCCATGCAATTTCACTAAAATGCTTATTGTTTTTGTCTTCCACAACCATATTTTTTTACTATTTCACAATTAAGAAAATATTTGTAAACAATGCACCAATATCGTCAGAGCAATTCAGTGGAAGAATTATCAGAGAAATGCTTCATCTAGTTTTGCCTATTATTAAAGCCCTGCACACTACCCTTGTGTTTAGTTCTTCACAAATATCTAAATGAATTACATTTCCCACAGCTTAAAACTGAAAACAATCATCTACTCATTTCTTCATTCATCCATTTTTGCATATTTCTAAAGCCCTGCACACTGCCCTTATGTTTATTTCTTTGAAAATATCTAATTAAACTACATTTCCCACTGCTTAAAACTGAAAAAAATTGCATATCTACTTACGGTACACAAGAAAAAAAAAAGTGTGTTATTGCTTTAGAATTTTATATGGGGAAAATCTTGTATATGTCTTCAGAAATATCACATTGTATTTCTTTAGCATCTTACTGAAAGATACTGCAAATTAGTTTCGCACTACATAAGTATACAATGAAATGATCACACATAACACAGAACAATGATGTTATCCTCAATTTATAGTTTAGAATACAGATTAGCACAACTTATGTTAAAATTATTAACATAATTTTAACATAGTTTTATTACTTTTTGTGAAAGAAAATGACAGAAGAAAGCTAAGATTTTGCAGAGACAGAGAAACTCACTGTTACCAACTATATCAGAATGGTGATATGGAGAAGGGAACCAATGAGCAAAAAAAAAAGATTTTCCACAGTAAAACTGGAGAGATGGCAGCTATAAAGTGTCACCTCTGGGAACAATTCACTTCTGTTCAAGAACATACAGTGGCAGACAGAAAAACTCCATTACTTGTGAATTTTGCAAATAATGTGTTTTGCGTTCACTGTGGATTGCAGAAATGTTCAAAATGCATTTGGTAGATGGGATATATGTCTGTGTGAATGGAATCCAATAAAGACTCCAGCTTATATAACAAATTGCCATAAATATCTTCCTGAAGGTTAAAATGCATAATTAATGAAAATATCAGAAATCATGCAAATGGCAAGCATGGCAACTAAACATGAAAACCAAAAATGGAAATGACGTCCATTTCGACTTACAGTCGGCCAAACCCATGTATTTTTTGACAGAATCTCATTTAACAGTTGATTCAACCAATGCTCATCTCAGTTGCCCAAATTATTTGCTGTATGATTCCTTTCACCTCAAAGGTGGTACATGTGCATATGCCCATTTCGATATTCCCTATCAGACTTGGTAATTTGGAATCTCCTCTTTTCGATATTCTGTGGCTTAAAATCTCTCTTTCTCTACCTCAGTGTGTCAAATTCATCTGTTGTCTCTACCATTCTCCCAACTCCACTAATCACTTGGAGCTCTTTAACTTCCTCTCTTTGCACCCTGACTTTCTCCAGTCCAACTTCCCTAACAGTGAGGTAATTTATCTTGGTGATTTTAATGTTCACAACTCCAGCTGGCTTCCGTTTTCTAGTCAAACAGACCCAGCTAGTCATGATGCTGAGGCTCTTGCAATTACTAATGACCTCGAGCAGATTGTTCATTTACTTACCAGAATAACAGACAATCATAACCAAACAGCCAACACACTTGATCTTTTTCTCACAAACAACCCTTCTAAGTACACAGTCGAAGTGAGAAGTCCTTTAGGCACCTTAGATCACAACTTGGTGATAGTCTCTTCTCCAACGGAGTTGTTTATCTCATGGATATGCCCAAACTCATGTTCTAAACCTTGGTTTTCCAATCAATGTGCTAAGGCTGTTCAAGAAAAGAACGTTGCATATTGTAATTGGCTTGTTTCCAATTCTCCAGTTTCATTTTCTGCCTGCACGAAAGCTCGCAACAATTGTAAAGCAGTTATTAATCAGTCCAAACTAGATTATGAACAGGCTAAGAGTAGAAAACTTGCTTCTTGCCCTAATGGTAGCCAAGCATTCTGGTCTCTTGCCAAAGCTATTGGCTGCAACTTTTGCCCATATCTGATCCCACCTCTGTCAAAACCATATGGTTCTTTTGTCACTTCAGCCAAGGATAAAGCTAATGATGTATCCCATTTTCCTTCCAACACATTTATTAAAGATATTGGTAAAATATCTCCCACCATTCCCAACATGCTCCATTCAATGCCTCCTGTGGTCTTCCATCAAACGGTTGTCAGAAGGATTTTGACAAATCTTGATGCTAAGAAAGCTCCAGATCCTGATGCTATTTCTCCGCTTGTTCTCAAAACCTCTGTTCCTGAACTTACTCTCCTGTTCTTTGCTGCCTTTTTCACTTTCTTATTTCAAAGGTGTTTTTCCTTCTGCTTGGAAAGTTGCTCATATCCAGCCAGTTCCTAAAAAGGGTGAAAAATCCCTTCCATCCAATTATCGTCCGATTGCAATTACTTCTACTCTTTCTAAACCAATGGAGAAATCAATTAACAGCCAACTCTTAAACTATCTATAAACCTTCCGTCTGATCAACAATCGCCAGTATGGATTCCGTCAGTGTCGATCCACTGGTGATATTCTGGCTTATGTTACCCAAATATGGACAAATTTAATCAAAAAGTTCGGTGAAACACAAGCAGTTTCCCTTGACATTTCAAAGGTTTTCGATTGTGTTTCTAAACAAGCTTCCATTTTATGGTTTGCCAACTGTTTTATCCAATTGGTTATACAGTTTTCTCACTGCCCACTCACTAAGGGTGATGGTAGATGGCTCTCTGTCTTCTAACTCCTCCACTAATGCTGGTGTCCCTCACTTTTCCTCTTGTATATTAATGACTTTTTCCATTGACCTGAAATACCATCCATAATTTTGCTGATGGCAGCAAATTGCATTCCACTTTCCAGTTTGAGAAACCTCGCACTGCTCAATGAGCTTCAACTTTTCGAATATCTGCTACCAATTCCTTAAATGTTGATCTCCAGGTAATTCTCCAGTGGGGCAAACACAACTTAGTTGATTTCAATCCTTCTAAAACTCAGTTCTGCCTTATATCTAGCAAAAAGGATTCTTCTGCTCCTATGCTTATTTTTGGTGACACTCCAATTTCTAGGCACATTACAAATATTGCTTCCTCTGGATCTAAAAGACTTGGTTTTCTATTTTGCTCTCGGCATTACTTTTATTCCAAACAGCTGTTCACTCTGTACAAATCACAAATCCACCCTACCAATATTGTTCACACATCTGGGGTAGTGCCACCAAAACCTCTCTCAGGCTTCTAGAATCTATTCAGAAGAGGGCAATTAGGTTAATTAATGACTCATCTCTAACAAAGTCTCTCCACTCTCTGTCTCATAGACATACTGTTTCTGCTGTATGCCTTTTCTACAGATATATTTCCACGGGCATGGTTCTTCTGAATTGGCTTCTATAATTCCCGCTCTCTCGCTCTCTTTCAAAACAATCCGAACACATGCCGCCACACGGCAACATCCATTTACTGTCCAACTTCGAATTCACAGAACCAACTTTTCATCAGTTTATTCACTCAACTGCCGTTTTCTGGAACAACCTTCCGTCATATGTATTTCCTGAAAATTACAGTCTACAGATGTTCAAGTCTAATGTGAACAAATATCTTCTTTCGTCTTCTCAACCTCGAACCCATGCACATTACTAAATACTATAGGTTCTAATACCTCTTGTATTTGGATTGACGTAATAGTATTAGGTACTGTAAATCAGCAAAATATGCAATTACTGTCTGATGCAATAGAAGCATTATCTGACACAATACTATTGCTTTGCGACAAACAAAATGACTGTAATCAAACAATATCTTATATGATTCACTACAAATGTAATTTTTTTTTAGGTGATACAGTTTTTTTTGTCTGCCACAGTAAAACCAAAAAAATAGTTTCAAAGTCATCTCTCTTCACTAATACATGTGATTAATACTTATCCTAGGTACAATTTAATTGCAATGCAGCTCGGTGGTGATTTGAAGATTTGTAACATGTATTTTGTTTTCCTTTACCTATATAAAATATTTATTAATTTTACTTCTGAGGCTGTAAACTGAGAATGTTCTAAATCTCCGTGTCAAATATATATTATTTATTTATGTATACACATATAAATTAATGCATGCATGTGTATAGAACTTACAAAAACTTTCATTACAAGTATATGTAGTTTCTTGCAATAAAAGATTTAACATTTTAATCAATCCCACCAAACTAGTGTACATTTTCAACATACACACTAAGTGATCACTGAATTATGATCATCTATGTAATAGCATGTTTGGCTACCATTTGCACAGGTAACAGTCGTTATTTTCCTTGGTATAGACTCCACTAGATGTACTGGAGAAGTCCATAGGGATCTGCAGCTATGCTGCCTACAAGGCTTTACACAGTGTCAGAAAAGATGATGATTTCTTGTCCATACACCTTACTTCACATTCCAAAACATCCCACATATGTTCAATTGGATTGAAGTCAGGCAAATTTGGAAGCCAATCAATATGGATGGTAGCTGCACTGTGTTCCTCAAACCACTTATGCCCAGTGTCGGCCCAATGACACAGCACATTATCCTCTTGAATGATCTGTTCCTGTCTGGGAAAAAATGCAACATGGCAGGGTGCACATGGGCTCCTAGGGGCTGCCAGTAGACCTCACCAGTGACATGTTGGGCCATATACATCAGGAATACTTGTTCTTGCCAGAAAATCATGCCCCATTTTAACTGCCAACTGCTTGAATAATGGGCCCATGTACAATAGGTCCATGGAATCTTGTTGCACCAGGTATTTGGACTCATCCAACTATCACTTGCTTCCAGTTCTCCAGTGTCCAACCAGCATGTTAACACCACAGCATTTGCCATCGACAATTATCAGTGGTGAAGAGAGGGTATCTCTTGAGTTGTCTCCTGCGAAACTCCATACAAATGACTGTGCAGCAGATTGTTATCTGAGATATTGTTCTTACATTCCCCACATTGTATTGAGATGTCACCTGCCATAGAGCCCTTACAATGTGTTGGACCATTTTCTCAACATGAAATCCACCTTGCATAATAGTTTATAGTACTTTCAGCAGGTGATGGTTTGACCTATTCGAAATCATTCTTTTTACACCTTAACTATAGTGGAGCCATTAGCAACCAAAAAGACATGCATGCTATTTCCGATATGAAAGCACACAATGCAGGAGTTCCGACATGCATCCTTTTTTGAAAATCTGTGGTTTTACTACACCACTTAACTGCCACTTTATCACTTTAACTTGCACAACCAGATGAAGTTACCACTGCTCTAGTTTGCAACACTATTCAGCTTTTTATACTGCTAGCTATGCAGCATAGTTCGTTAAAGATGGGGGGAGCATAATACAGTGATCACTGAGTGTATAAACATCACAAATAAATATACATTCACAAAAAGAAAATTTAACTTACCATCCATATCATCACCTGGCCTCTTCATACCTTTGCCAGATGATGAAGTTGGCACACTGCTCGTAGTGCTTCCTGTGGCAGATTGCTCTGTGTCATCACTGTCAGAATTTTCATTCTCCCCTTCAGATTCTACAGAAAGTATTAATCACTACTAGTTGTAAAAAGAGCAATTTAATCCTCTGATGAGGTAATGACCTGCACTGATTTCATAAAAATAGATGTATGAGCTGTTCAGAGGTAAAGTGGTATAAGTTACTTTCTCTTAATTTCGCATGAGAAAGAGTTTTGCACTTCAGCTTATGACAAGCTCCTATGACAGGCTCTTTGAAAAGTGCTGCTGCCACACGGTCAATGTAAAAGTTAGACTTATACCACTTTGCCTGTGAACACATTTCATCTAGTAGTATCAAAATATGGTATAAGTCAAAAATCGATTTTTCTTGACATATCACTTTACCTCTGAACAGTTCATATATTTCTATAGAGCATACAATACAATTTCAAAATAAATTGTTTAATTTGATCTACTCTTTTCCCATTTGTGGCATGGCAGGTGGATGCACTATTGTCATAGAAGAATACTTGCAAATACATGCAGCCCACTTTACGAGTTCTTTTTTCTAAAGTATCAACAAAATCGAAAATATGAACATCAGTTACAAGAAATAAATACGGCATTTCAAACTACATGCGTGACTATATAATACGGTACTACTGTGCATCCATTTGTTTGCTCAGGCAGAGAGATAAGGAGGGAGGTCCAACCCATAAAGAAGTTTGGAAATAATTCCATACTTTAGATGCAATCACAAAATAAAACAAGAGTGGGATAAAATTACAGAGAGAAACATGAAGTGTGTTTGGAATAAGCTCTCTCATCAGATTATTGATAACTATGAAGGATTTCGAGCACCAGCAGAGATTGTACAAAATAAAACAGAAGCAGTTGTAAATGTTGCTAACCAATTGCAACTTGAGGTTTCTACAATTGACGCCACTGACCAGCTTCAACTACACAATGGAGACCTCACAAACAAAGAACTCGTAAAGTAACTCACTGAAATGGCAAAATGTGAAGAAGCTGAGGAAGAAGGTTTAACAGCTGAAACTCCTGTTCACTCCATCACTCTCAAGAGGCTTGATGGAGCTTTTTAACACAGAAAAAGCAATTGAGATTTTCGAGTCACAATATTCAAATTCTGAGCACACTAGAAAAGTTGCTACAGAATTAAAAACTGCTTATGCACGGCATCATGAAATTTATAAAGAAGACTGTCTTGGAATTGGTTGGTTGATTTTGTGTTTATTGGCACAAAAACAACTAAGGTTATACTGCGACTGTCTTGGAAACAAACGATTCTTGAAGCATTTCCAAAGAAGACTCCTTGTACTTCCAACAAGCCAACAATAAGTGCGACCAACAAATGAGTGATGAACCATCAACATGTGCGCATTTAGTCAATGATGAAGAATAAATATTCTTTAACATCCGTATGACACGAATAATTTCTTTATTATAATTTGCTTGATTTTAAAGGCTATGTTTTTATTTCTTTAGATAAATAAATTATTCTGTAAGCATAAACTATCATTTTGTTGACCTTTATTTAACATTACTATGGTCAAATTTCATTGTTGAAATATAAGAGTGTGCGCTAGGAATGAATTAACTCAAAGTCGGGAACTACCTGCAAAGATTAAGAAACCAAAAAGATCTCCTATTTCTGTATGAAGAACAATTCACTGTCATATGTGGGAAACCACTGGTGGTGCCTCAACACAAAACTATGCCATACAACTTGTATGGGCTCCTAAAATAAGTTCTTCATATTTTTCTTATGTAAAAGGGAGTGAGTACTGAGAGTTCAATGGCCTTTCTATAAAAATATTAACTTCAATTTTATGTGATAAAAGATCATTCTGTACATAACTTAAACCATGGCTTTATTCCTGTTTCCCAACACCAAAACTGCACTACATCGTATTAAAATCAGATTGCTGATTATATTAACATTTTCAGGAATACATACAAATAGCTACATATGTATTTTTCAAGGTCATTACAAGTACAGGCATACCTCGGTTAATGAAGCTTCGATATAATGAAGTCCGCAATTTCAAGCCCCATTTATGTTAAAAAAAAAAAATTTCAATTTAAGGCCAACGCCCGACAATCATCCGATTGGTGACTGACGGCGACTCGTTACGTACTCCCGAGCAGCGGGTGTGTCTGTTATAACAGTTTTGCACTTCACTCGCCTAATTTAGTTGTTGTTTACACTTCATAGGATGTGTTTCAGTGTGGTGCATTGCAATGATCCGTATCTGTCAGTTTTCTTGGTATGCCTGATCGTGATTTTTAACTGTCCTCCATTTCCTTTACATGATTGACGTTGTTTCAGTGTGGCGTATTGCAATAATCGACGTAGGTTCTTTGATAGCATTACATAACATAGATTTTGTAAATTTTAATAGAAATATTTTTGTTTTAGTTAATTAAAACGTCAGAATCAAAGAAAAGAAAAGCAATTTCTTTGGAAACTAAACTAAATATCGTACGAAGTGTTGAAAGCGGCGAAAGAAAATCCGATGTGGCACATTCTTTAGGATTAGCGCAATCAACTTTAACAACTATACTAAGTCAATCAGAAAAAATAAAACAGTCTGCTCAGAATTGTACAGATGTTACAGCGGGAAAATTAACTCGCTTATGGAATCCAATTTTAGAAAAAATGGAGAAAATGTTAAATTTGTGGATAGGTGATATGTCACAACGTCATATGCCTTTAAGTCAAATGGTGATTCAAGAAAAAGCATTATTTTTGTTTAATCACCTGACATCTAAACAAACTGAAGAAATTACAAAAACCTTTGGGGCTTCTCGTGGTTGGTTCGAGAAACTGAAAAAACGGGCCAGGATTCATAGTGTAAAATTAACAGGAGAAGCTGCAAGTGCAGATGTTGAAGCTGCAAATAAGTTTCCAGAAAAACTAAAGGAAATAATTGAACGTGAAAAATTTCCACCAAATTTGGTGTTCAATGTTGACGAAAGCAGTTTGTTCTGGAAATGGCTACCAACAAAAAGCTTCATTTCTATTGAAGAAAAATCAGCTGCTGGGTTCAAAGCAGCCAAAGACCGTTTAACGTTACTCTTTGGATCAAATGCCTCTGGCGATTATAAATTAAAATTGTTATTAGTTTACCCTTCAGAAAATCAGAGGGCATTAAAAGGTAACATAAAAATGAATTTACCTGTAATATGGAAAGCAAATAGAAAAGCGTGGGTTACCAAGGAGTTATTTACTGATTGGTTTGTTAACCACTTTTGTCCTGAAGTAAAACGGTATTGTCAAAAAAACAACTTTGAAGAAAAATCTCTTTTGTTGTTAGACAATGCTCCGGGACATCCTACTGATCTTAACACGTTGGACACATGCATTCCTGTAAAAGTTGTGTTTCTTCCAGCAAACACAACTTCCCTGATTCAACCATTGGATCAGGGAGTAATAGCATCATTTAAAGCTGTTATCTGCGTCGAACATTAAGCAATTTAACTGAACTAGAGGATAAAGAGGAAATGACAGTTAACACTTTTTTTGGAAAAACTACACCATTAAAAACGCAATTGAAAACATTGATAGTTCTTGGAAAGAAGTCACTAAGAAATGCTTAAATGGAGTTTGGCGCAAAATATGGCCAGAAGTTGTACTAGAAGAAGAAAATAACATCCAAGAAATTAGAATTGAAGTTATCCAGATGGCTCAATCAATAGGTTTCCAAAATGTCGATGAAGAGGATGTTAAAAAATTTATTGAATGCAGAAGATGATGGTTTTTCAGTGGAAGATTTAGAAAACCTTGTTAGCAACGAAGACAAAAATAATGAAGACGAAGTTAAAGAAGTTTCTGCCGAAAAAGTGTTAACAACCAAAGATTTAAAAAGGTGCTTAAATGGCATTGAAAACGTTTTAAATTTTTTTAGTGAAAATGATCCTGATTTAGGAAGAAGTGTTATTGTTAAGCGATCACTGTTAAATGCAATTACTCCATATAGGCAATTGTTAAATGAAAGAGAAAAAAAGCATAAACAATCAACTTTAGACTCATATTTTAAAATGTGATTTCACTTTGTATGTAAGTTGACTGTTTATTTAATAAAACTTTTCTTTGTTCGAAAAAAAAGTTTTTCATTTTCTTCACGTAGGAACGTATTCCTATTCTGGCCACAGTATTTTTACCTCTGAAAACGAAGTTTTGCTTAACGAAGTAATTTCGTGGAACGCATCCTATTCGTTATTCGAGGTATGCCTGTACATTTCATCAAATAAGGTGACTGTATATGTAGAAGCTGTCGTGAAATTTTTCCAGAACATCATACAATATTTTTTATACATGTTTCTGCCTAATAGTAAACAGTTTTAATAGATGACAGTGAGGAAACAGCTTTAAAAATGGGGGGGGGGGCAAGATATCACACCTGCCAGGCCCTGTCTCACAATTTTGACTTACAAAATTTGAAATTTAAGAAATTTTTCTGTAATTCAGAATTGAAAATTGATGAATCACAATTAAGTGATAAATAAATAATAAATGCTGAGGATATTATCGTTTAATGGCACCTGAGACCTGCTGCCATTCACTGATATCAAATGGAGAATTTGATTATGGTGAATTCAGAGGAGTAAGGGAGAGCTGAAGGTGGAGGAATCATGCTTATTATCAAAAGCTCCCTAAAAGCAATCAGGTTACAGAGAGAGAGAGAGATAGATCAAATTCACGCGAATATTGAGTCTGTGGTATAAGATGACTCGTGGGAAAAGGCAGTGATAGCTGGGTTATGATCCTAACCAAATGAGTCAGAGTATGCAAATACTCTTTAGAAAACATAAATGACAAACCAAGTGTAACTGCCTCAATATGAGGGATTCAGTCACAAAGGAGAGAGAGAGAGGGGGGGGGGGAACGTTTCCACATTGCATATCAGGATAACATGTTTTTTCCATTAGAACCATGACAGAACAGCCAAAAGCAGTAACACTGCTGTAAATTAAGTGATAAATAGCAATCTCAGCAAAAAGTTTCAACAATGGGGAAAACTTTTTTTTTTTACATTAAAAGCATTTTTATTGGTGTTATTCCAAAAATTTTGTAACAAAAAACCGTCAAGCGAAAAGCATTAGGGAAGTGATGTCATTCTTCAGCTTCCGCCAAAAGTGAATTATTGTAACTTGTATTGGGAATCATACTTGTATGATGGCGACAACAATTTATCTTCTACCAAATTTAATGAAATTTTGCACTGGGCTTCATCTTGGCTCTATACTAGAGGGGAAACTTTCAAACCTCTGAAAATTGCAGTAGTTTTTCCAGGATAGTGGAAAATATGAACATGTGATCAGGGAAATTTTCTCATGTAATAAACAGGATAATGTGGACGTGTAGCATATTGTTGGAAAGCTAAGGAATTTAGAAACAGAAATATTAAGGTTTTAAGATACAAAGAAATTTTCAGAAAGTGTGAAATGCATTAATTCAAAAACGCATCTGGTTTCAAGTCCCGCGGTGTTTACAGATTGTTGTTTTTTTTTTTTTTGTTTTTTTTTTTGATTTGGTAGTTGTTGGCGCATCGGCTTCTGTGGCCATATTGCATCTCCCAAGGTTTTTGCAGTACTTTGATCCAAGCCCGAGGCGGGAATCGAACCCGCGACCTTTGGGTTGCCGGGCAGGTACTTTACCCACTCGGCTAGCCCGGTCGGCTTTACAGATTGTGTGTGTGTGTGTGTGTGTGTGTGTGTGTGTGTGTGTGTGTGTGTGTGTGTGTGTGTGTGTGTGTGTGTGTGTGTGTGTGTGTGTGCGCGCGTGCGTGCGTGTGTGCGTGTGTGTGTGTGTGTGCGTGCGTGTACATATATATATATATATATATACAGTGGAACTTCTCTATTACGAACTTCTATTTAACGAATTTCTCAATATTATGAATTTTTTCGCAAAACATTGCACCTTGAAACGAAATTACACGTAAAATTAACCCCATATAACGAAGTGTTAGTCTCTCTATAAGAAATTTTTAAAAAAATTAGTAAAAGCATTTTTGAAGATTTTCAAGCATTTACTGCTAAACAGCCACTCAAATATACTGCCTCCTTCCTTCCGAAATTGCGCATTAGCATCTGGAATTAAATAATCATCCTTTTAGTGAACACTTGTGGCCATGACGCCAGTAGGAGGGTCTTTATTTCATTTTTGTTACAGTTATAAAACCAAATGGGTTTTCTTAAAAGTGGTCGTAAACTTTACAATAAATAGGGTAGATTTGTAAATTGATGTTGGCTCAGGGAAAAATGAAATTCGCTGTGGTAAACCTTTAGCATGCTGCAGCGGCAATACATAGAATGCTACCATATTCGGTTTTTAGTAATGCTTACTGAGTGACATTTGCTTCTCACCCCAATTTTACCACGTGGCCTTCATATAAGTCAACCATTATGTGATATGTCTGTTCTCGTCTAACTGGACTCCCAGTAGATGGTTTCATGAATTTTTTTTTTTTATTTCATTCGTCATCAATCACATATGCTCTTGTATATATATATATATATATATATATTTTTTTTTTTTTTTTCTGAAAAGTAACATACAGCATGCGTTAATCACAAATTTTCCTTCGTGTATATATGAATGAAAGCAGAATAAAAGAAATTCACAAAGTCATATATTTCTTCAAAGTGACTGATACTGTTGAATTGGGAAGCGAACGTCATTGAGTAGGTGGTACAGTACTAACAATTCACTATATGGTCAGCGCAGCGAAGTTTCCAGTGTATATATCGGCAAGAGCTGCAGTCCAGTAATTTTTACAATTGTGAAAACAATGTCGAAGAGAAAGTGTTTAAGTATTAATGATAAAGAAAAGATTGTTATGATATTGACCAGGGTTTTAAGAAAAAAGATGTTGTGGAGAAATATGGCATATCTGCAAGCAGTTTATCTACGATTTTAAAAAAATCGAGAATCAATTTTAAATGCAATTGAAGGAGGAGCAGACAAGAAGTGAATTAAGTTGTGTATATACAAAGATGTTGATAAAGCTGTTCTAAAATGGGTGCAAATGATACATGAAAAGAATATCCCAATATCGGACCTAAGAATTAAGCAACAAGCTCTGAAATTTGCACAGTCCCTTGGACATACAGAATTTAATGCGAGCACTGGGTGGCTAGATAAATTTAAGAAGCGCCACAGAATTGGGCAAAAGGTTATTTGTGGAGAAAGTGTTAATGTAAACGAAGAAGATTGCAACAGTTGGAGGAACAATACCTTAAAGAAGATTTTGGAAGAATATGAGCGTAAGGATATTTTTAATGCTGATGAAATGGGTTTATTCTTTAAATGTTTACGGAATAGAACACTTGCTTTTAAGGATGATAAATGTTTTGGTGGAATATAAAGCAAAGAAAGAATCACTGTGCTAGTTGGAGCGAATATGAAAAGAAGCGAAAAATTAAAGACTTATAGTCATCGGAATATCAAAAAATCCAAGATGTTTTAGAGGCACAAAATCTTTGGAAGTTGATTACACCTTTTAATAAAAAAACGTGGATGACAAGTGATATTTTTGAAGAATGGATATTAAAACTAGACAAGCGTATAACAAAAGGAAAAAAAAGAAAATCGTGTTGGTAACTGACAACTGTCCGGCACATCCTGCCAAACTTAAAAGTGTGAAGTTGTTGTTTTTACTACCAAACGTAACATCAAAACTCCAGCCAACGGACCGTGGCATTATTAAAAATTTAAAATTACATTATCGAAAGAGAATAATAATGAAGATTGTCAATGTGTTATTAGAAAACAGAAACTTGGAGGTTAAAATTAACCTTAGAGACTGCATCTCTGAACTGGCAAAAGTTTGGACAAACTTTTGCCAGTTCAGAGATGCAGTACAGTTGTTTCTCTGTACAGTTGTTACCTGTCAATGAATACACTATTCAAAATTGTTTTTCGAAAGCGGGATTTGCACTGAATACAGAAGTCGAACAACGACTGGACGAACAAGATGAACTGCCCCTTTCACAACTGAAAACTTTTGGACATCATTAGAATCGTCCGGAAACATCGAAAATGAAATAACACTGGATAATTACGTTTATGTAGATCACAGCAGAACATCCAAATGAAGATGAAATACTGCTGAACTGTGTTAGACGCGACCATGATCACGAAGAAATTAACGATGATGCTGAAGAGACACATCAGAACAACCCTTAGAAAAGACAACTCGCGAAGAAATGATTAACGCTTTTAAAACTGTTCGTATGGGTCTACAGTTTTGTGAAAATGTTCCTGATAATGTTTTTAATGCTCTGAATAAATGTGAGGTTTTCTTTGAGAATCAGACAATTTTTTAATTGTACTGTGGAAACGAAAATTACAAATTTTTTTTAATTTGTGATACTTACTGGCGAAAATTGTGTAAACGTAATTTAAATAAGTATGTTTTTGAAATAAAATACATTAAAATAAATGTAGATTCGTTTTCATTCTCTAATTAGATAACAATTTCTAATAAAAAGATATTCTCTGTATAATGAAATTTCTCTATAACGAATTTTTTCACCGGATTTATTGAATTCGTTATAGGGAAGTTCAACTGTGTATATATATATTTTTTCCCTTCTTCTTTACAATTAAACTCTGCAGCTGGCAAAGAGTTCTGCACATTTATGAAAACATTTTTCAACTTCGACATGTCACCAGACCTTTCGATAAATAATACACATAATGAAACAACTATAGATGGTGTATTTAGTCATGAACTTTTCAAAGTAAAAATTATATCCTACTTTAGTCATCACAAACCAATACTTTCAGCAACCGATATGTAATTATTAATAATAAAATAAAAACACTGTTATATTATCATCCATGAATTTTATTATTTTCTGAAAATTAATGTTTTTAACGCCTGACGATGGACTCTTAAATGCAAACCATGCTGAATATGCTAGTGGCAGGACACATTATGCACCTGGTAGAGATTTTTTTTTTTTTTTTTTTTTTTTCCCCATTCGGATGGTCATTATTATTTCAAAATTTAGAGAAGAAAGTACAAGTGAGCACTAATACGCTCAACTTGAATGTCCCCAAGGATCCCAGCTGCATCCAAAATTTTACCATTCTGTAACCAATAGCAGTTAAGGAAAATAATGTGAAAAGAGGACCTCAATTTTAAGAGTGGGGACTACAATAGACTGAGATACTTCATGATCTATTAACTGTAAAGATAACCATATGCTGTTAAATGAGTTTGTAGGAAGTAACAAAGGGATTTCTCCTGTAAGCTACAAATCCAATTATTATGATGGAGAAGTTCAGTAAAAGATACAAAAATGGAAGACAAGAGGCTGAGGGTTTAATTGAGAAAAAGAAAAAAGCATGGGATAGTTATAGACTTTCATGTTAAACTAATTTATATAAGTATTAAAAGCAACATTTTGTCACATATAAGTATCACGTAATAAAACAAGTAATAGGAAAAGAGAGGTGAAATATGAATAACAGAGATCACTAGCAACAGAGCTAAAAATGGACATAAAGTTCCTTACATAGATGAATACAAAAAAGAAGAGAGAGTGAATCAATCAGACATGCCCCCCTTACTTACCTGGTGTAGAACAACCAGAGCAGAATTTGCAGATAAGTTGAATACAACAACCTATACAACTAAAAGACCATTAGAATAATGAAGGAACAGCTAAAAGCAATCATGCTTTTAATTAAGTGATATATAACAATCTCAGGAAAAAATCTACGAGGAAAAACTATGGAGATTGATCAAAAGTAGAGAGCTCTAGGACAAGTGGATGGCATACAAACGTGTCCTTAAAAAAAAAAAAAAAAAAAAGAGGCTGCATGTGAATACACCGTTCCACGTGAGGATGTTAATAATAAGATTATCATTAGACTCTGGAAATCCAAATACACTGGAGAAGTGTCTCACAGTCCCTAAGGGATATACAAAAGATGCGATGGGTAACTACAGACCAGTGAGTTTGACTTCAGTGGTGAATAAGATCATGGAGTCTGTAGTTAACAATAGAAGACCGTCTAGATAGAATGATATCCTTAAGGAATCACAGCATAGGTACCTGAAGGAAAATTGGATGACCAATCTAGTTAATTATTATGACCAAATAATAAAATAGCTGAATGCAAGAAACAATTATGACAGCATTTACCTTGACTTCAGTACAGCTTTTATTATGGTTTCCCATGATAGGATAATGCATAAACTGAACTAAAGTGGGTTACTGGAAAGATTGTGTACTGGATTAAGGGCTGGCTAAAAGGTACGAGACAGAGTAATCATAAATGAACATAACTTGAAGTTAAAATCTGCCCAAGACCGCCATAGTCACCTCTCCAAAAACAAAAACCCTTCTCTTTACTGCTGATGGTAGTTACATCTTTAAGTTAATCCCAAATCAGTACAATAATCACTGCCACCTAGCAATTCTTTTATCTGTAGATTCATAATGCATGAATAATCACTGCCAATAATCGGATCAAGAGTATTACTCTGTTTTGTTGTCTCTCTAATATGCTGCTGTATAAAACAGTTCGTCCAATGAATGCACAAAATCTTGCTAGTATGTGAGTGTCCAACCCACAGATTCCCATCAATCTCTGGAAAGTTAAAATCCCACAATCTGATTTATTGGTCCATTCTATTTCTCTGTACAGTTGTTACCTGTACTCATCAGAGTTATTACGCCTATAACACACTACTCCTACTTTTATTTTTGCTTTCCCAGTGCTCATGTCACACCAAACTGACTCAAGACTGGACTAGCTTCCCAGTCAAGTGGACTGTCTTAGATTTTATGTGCTTCTTAACGAAGAGCATAAATCCCTCCCAACTCTCAGTCATTTCTCTATACATTGTACACCCCATATTAAAATTCTGCATCTCTTACATAGCAACAATGTCTGCATTTGTTGATTTGACCAGCACTTCAAATTCATCATAATTATTTACTATGCTCCTAGCACTGGTGTACATGCAAGTATACATGCAACTATTCTTAGTCTTAGATAGCCTAACACAATCCACTTTTTTTCCTTGTTTGATTAGGACTCACAGCAGACCTCGAAATCCCCTTGTTTTCCTGCACATTCCAATAGAAGCAGTGCAAGAATCACTTTTATTCCCACCTCCAGCTACTGTTAATATATTATTATTATTATTAGTAATAGTAGCAGTAGTAAAGGAATGAAAGAAAGCTTATGTAGCATCATCAAAAAAAAAAAAAAACATTTCACACATCCGTTCCCTCTAAACGTTTGTCCAATTCCTCCTTGAATTTATAAAGCTATCAACTTCTACAATGACAGATGGAAGTTTGTTCCAGCAATCAGCTATCTGCTGGCTAAAGGCAAATTTCTACACATCTGTTCTACAACTGTCATTCCTCAATTTGAATTTATGCCCCTTCACATTAGTAATCTCGGCAAGAGGAAGAATCCCATCAGAATTGAGCCTGTTTAGCCCATTATGAGGCCTCCAGACATGTAGGCAGTACTCAAGTGTATGTATCCTCCCCTAAGCTAGCAGTTTTCTGACCCACCTAACTCCACCTCAATAGCACCAGCAAATATTCTTCCACCCTTTCTATTTAAGAGTATCCTATCCCTGTAGAAGCAGTCTCTCCTGGTAACAAGCACAGACCATTCTGAGAAAAATTCTACAACATGACTCTTATGCAGTACCTCTAGCACACTGAATTGATTGGCAAGGCTCTCCCATGTATTCCCTCCTATCCTTTGTTTCAAATTTAACACTAATTTGCAACTTTTTTTCAATAATGCCATGTATTTGTTAAATAAGTCTGCAGATTTTCTACTCTTAATGTCAGTGGTGCCAACGTACGCAACAATATCACCTTTTGCACAGGGCAGACATACCCTAGTCCTATTCCACCTCTCCTTTTTGCAGTAATATATATATCCTGTTACCCTGACAATAGTCACTGACAACAACTAGCTTCTGTGAGACCGCACATTCTGCATTGTGGGTTGCCGTATGTTGCCTGATGATCAAATGCAACCTTTCTCCCCCGAGGACTCTAAATGAATGTCAACCCACATTTATTTGGATATTATTCCCATTGTTTCAAGTTTGCTTTCATTACCAATCTCACCTAAGAAATCAGATAACATACAAGGAATGTTGTTTTACAGGTTATCAAAAAACCTGGTTACCTCCAAAGCCAGGGGTGTTGTGTGTGTGTGTGTGTGTGTGTGTGTGTGTGTGTGTGTGTGTGTGTGTGTGTGTGTGTGTGTGTGTGTGTGTGTGTGTGTGTGTGTGTGTGTTTTTGTCTATTATTTAGGTAGTATGTACTTTTAAGGATATTTGTAATGTTTAAGTAATTAAAATTGTTTGTAATGGTTAGGTAATTAAAATTTTTAGACTAGGTTAATTTAATAATTTAAAAAAGAATTTATCATTATGAATTCTTTTAGTAAGTGTATTTATTCGGCTTTTTTTTTTTTTTTTTTTTTTTCCTTTTTTGTTTCTTTAGACTAAGCTGAAACCAGAATCCCAATATGGGTTCAAATTATCAATATTTAAGATTATTTTGTGAACACTCCATGTCTTCTATACAAAATATTAGTTTTTCACGTTCAGGACAAAATAAGGATATTAAAAATATCCTTATTTTGTCCTGAACTATGCAGTTTATATGTGAAGTTAAGTACTTATTTTGCCACTTATGATTTAACTGCTCACAGGCAGGATTTCAGCAAGATATCAAATGCTGGGTTTTGGCATTATCTAGATAAAAAAAAGATAAACAAAATAAATAAGTATTTTAACAATGTAATAGCATAAACATAGTTTAACAATGTAATAGCATATTTGTTAGGTATTATTTAAAAATTATTGGTGATTATAGATTTAATATTTTTTAAAAATATATTAAAAAATCTTTTATTTAATTATTCACTACTTTATCATTCTTGATATATTTGTTATATTAGTGTCATTTAAAAATAAAACTTACCACTAATGGAAGAATGTTCTCCTTTAGACTGTAAGTTAAGATCTTTTTTCTCTTCCAACTTTTTTATTCTTGTGCTAGACCTTACTTTTTCTCTCATTGGATTTCTGATATTTGCTGCCATTCCCTTCAACTCTGCTTCTACATCATTATCAATCTGGGATAACATACTCTCACTAGTACCATTTGGCTCATTTGTTAGATTTTCATGCATGGGAATAATTTTTAATGATGTTAGTTCTGAATTTCCTTTTGATATTGAAGATGCTTTTGAAATAGCATTCACCTCATTTTTCTTGCTGGAAGAAAGTAGAGAAACAACAGTTGTATCCAACTGAAACTGTAATGCTTGTGAATTTGGTTTTTCATTTCCAGGTACCTTTAAAAAAAGTCAAGAAAGAATTTTAAAAATGAATGCAAATATCACCTTATAACAAAAAACAAATTTAAAAAAAGAGCAGTTTTGAAATGATACTAAAAGGGGATTCAAAGTTTACTGAATGAATGATCCAATATTAACATTTATCATTAATTTTTAGATGAAAAACACACATCAGAACCCCACAGAATGGAGCTGTGCAGAAAAAAGTAAGAGCATCACACTGTAACATACACAGAAAGTGGTTATAATTAAATTTCATCACCTCAGGCATCAGGCTGTAGGTGGAAAACTTAATGATAAAAAGATGCTATATGAATGGACACTATCAAACGTATGCAAAAAAAAGAGGGAAAATATTAGTTCTGAAAAATTGCCACTGTGTGTACCAGAATTCAGGTACACACAGTGAAAAGCTGTTCTAGTAAAATAGCTTTTCCAGCTATTTTACTAGAACAATAGCAAGACTATCACTGTGCTTAGAGAATACCAGTATTTAAAAGGATTAAAGAATTAATCACTTTCCCAAAATGGAATGCATAAAATGAGAAAAATTAAGGAATCAGGTGACTTTCTGTATCACACAGCAGAAGATATCCCCCAGTCATGGCAGCTATTATTAAAGAGACTGCTGTCTCCCATGGCCAATGACTGCAGCAAGAAACACATACTTAGTTCTAGGGTAGTATCACAACAGTTTAACATTCCACTGTCTACTGCCCATAAAATTCTTCAATCCATCATTCAGTGGTAACTATGAAATCCATGTTGTGCAACAACTAACACGAATTAATCCAGATCAGTGAAACAAATTTACCCTATGGTTCATTGAAAAGACAGAGGCCGATAATGTAGCCAAGGATGGGATTGTGAACTGAGGAGGATCATATCTAGTTAAGTGGCAGTGTAAATATCCACAGTTGTCTGGTGTGGAGATCATCATTCCCAAGTATTATTAACCAAGTGGTTCTTAATTGTATACACGTGTCACTGTGGCAATGAAGTGGGTTTACAGCAAAATGTTCAGGCTGAAATGTCCTACTCCTTCCTTTTTTGGTCAGCTAATTATGGACAAAAGTGAGAACAGGCATTTATATATTCCTCCAGCCCACAAGAGGACTCAAATCCAGACAAATATACTGTTACTCTTCACTTATTACTCACCAAATGACCAACAAGCAAAAGACCCACTCTGCCACACAAAGGATCAGAGATGAGTACTATGACAGCAGAGCCTTCTGTGATCTTCTGTGAAATTGTGTGGTTCCTCAGAATATGTTTGGAAATAACTGATTTTGTTCAGAATGGGCCTCTCAACAGTAGTCAACCAGTAACTCAGCTGCTTCATAACACATTCAATGATGATCACAATATTTCTCATCACTTTTTTTAAGAATGTTTGACTGCCTCAATCTCCTGACTTCTTAATCCTTAATCCTTCTAACTTCAATTAGGGACAATATCTCAAGGCCATATACAGTCAGATGGTATGAAGAAAAGCATCAATAAGATGTATTGCTATTTTTTCTCGCATTTCAGGCAACAGGTAACTGAGTCATACTGCACTTTCAGCATATACTGACCATCTCAATCTTCCTAACTCATAGTCACCATCAACAGTCCATACAAACAGTATTCTACTTACATATAATACTAACTGCACTCTGGTGGTAGCTTTCTAACTAATTTTTTTTGCATTTTCCATTTCTGTAATATTGGATTAATATAGGATAATTGGATAATAATTAAACAATAATTTGCTTAATTATTATCCAATAATTAAGCAAATATTGGATAATAAATAACTTCAGAATTTTAAAGTTAATTCTTATGAGAATTAACTTTAAAATTAATCAGAAAGTCCAATTTAATGACATTTGTCTCACCTCCTCTGTGCATAATACAACTTTCCTTACATAAAAACTATTAATCCTCAAAATACACTAAATCTAACCAGAAGTCCACAATATATGGCTTACTGCTTATAATGATTATAATGGCTCACCACATGAAGCATGCCACCCTCAAGGTCAAGTCTGGCCAACCACTAATATTGTGCACCCTTCTATTCCAGTTATAATTGATAATTAATCTAGATACAGTCTTGTTGCACTGATGCATATCACAATAAAATTTCAATTATGCATTAATTACTGCTGCAGGGTTAATGGTTGTAACTCTCTCTACATTCTTAAATATATGGACAGTTTCAATAATAGTTTTTGAAGTGTCATAACATGGTTTTGCAAATTAATTGCATGAAAACACCTAATAGGTTTCACACAACCATGCTTGTAACTATATTTGTTTTGAGGTTGCATGGCACCTGCGAGATGCAAGCAACACTTCACTCCAAAATAGCAAATGTGCTTTATAATCTGTAACCCTCCAGTTTTCAAATACAGTCTTAGTCTTACCCATATAATTTTCAAACTGACATTTTATGGTTTTCACAGAGTAATTCCAAGAAAACTCCCAATGGGTTGTTCTGTGCAATCATCCTTGAAACTATTTTTATCTAGAACTTTCAGCATAAATGAGCCATCTCAATGTAAAAAGATGAAACAGAGTAGAGTTTCTTCTTTTTACACTAAAATTTTATTGTAAACATTGTTATAATTATTTATGCTTGAATCATGTAAAACTTCTGTACACTAAATACTTTGAAAGTGTTATTTCACCTTTTGAGGTGAAATAACTTTCAAAATTTTAAGTGGAAGTACAGTAAACCCTCATTAAACCGGACTAATAAGGGCTGAGAAGTGTCCGTTTTAATGAAAGCCCGGATTATATGAAATACGCTTTGTAATATGGGTACAGCTTATTTAAACAACAAAATGTACGTGGATAACAGTAAAAACATGTTTACTTTACATAAAAAATATGTAGTAAATATATGTATGTACATACTGTATTTACATTAAAAATACATAATGTCCATAATCACTTAGAACAAGATCGCACTGGTTCATCTTCACTTAAATCACTCACCACGTTCACTGGTTTGAAAAATTACTTCTCTTTTTTTGTGATTGTTTGCAGTTTATTTCCTTTACTAGCAATTCACATAGGTGTCTTAAATGTTCATAATAGGCAGATATGTTTTCATCTGATGATTGTTCAACATACTGAATTATGAAGTTCAAGTGGTCTTTCACTTCGCTTACCATAATTTTTGGCTGAGAGTTGTTACTCACTTCATCATCTTCCTTGTTTGAACTTTCTGCTGCTTCCATTACACTATCTGCGATCTCCTCTTCAGTCATGATGTGGTTTAACTTTACATTTTTCTTTCTCCATGTTAAACTTGAGAACAAAATTACGAATTTCACTTTTTTTTCTTTTTAAGGTCTGACACAGTTTGTTTTGCATGCCATACTCAAGACAGATGCTGCACACTGAAGCTCCTTTTTTAAGTTTTTCTATCACTGATAGTTTATCATGAAGAGAAAGCGTTTTATGCTTATGCTTCTGTCTTACACTAGGCTTACTTAAAGATATTGTTTAACTACACAGCACAAACGACAAAAGATAGAAGCACATAACTGCGGAGCAAACAACAAATGACTGTCTGAACCGCAGTCAGGAACCATCACGGCCCAATGACCTCGGACACAATACATATGACCTTTGAGTCCAATCGTCATTTGATTTTTACACTTTCAAATTTTTTTTTTAGTGCTGTCCGGATTAAGCAACGTGCGGACTACCGGGATCCGGATTAATGAGGGTTTACTGTATATGCATATGCATAATTTTTTAATTTTGCATGCTTAATGATTTTATTTGTAAATGGAAGGTAACTACATAGCTTCATGTATTTATAACCGAACATTTTTAATTTATTTTATTATTATTATTATTTTATTTTATTTATTTATTTTTTTATTTTTTTTTGTGGCAAAATTTATAAAATTTTTGCTTCACCAAAAATAATGGGTGTAAAAAACATTTTTATATTCTTCATTAAAAAATTACATCAATAAGCACTATACTTCATTATCAGATCACGCACTGATATACTTCAAGCAGAATTCAAAAACATTTTCCAGTAATAAAAAATATAACGTTAAGCACCCATTTTGGCTATGACGGGGAGTGCAACCATTGTCTGATAAGGCTTACGCAAATTTCAGATATATTCCACCATGAAGTCACGACAAAATAATAATTATAATGTATACATTTGGATAACATCATCAACAGGTATGTTCGTGTCAGACGGCACCTGGGATTTCTCCCATCTCCGCGTGTGTTTCGCTGTATCGAGGACAGTACACTGTCAAGCCAGAGACTTGAAAGTGTGTGGGTCGTGTCTGTGCAGTGTGATATGTTGTGCCCATTGTTTATCCGGCTTATTGGCCGCCAGGCCCCTAGTGGGGCCCGACGTTGCCCATACCCTGCCACGTGGAGGCTAGCCGGGTGTATCAAGTATCACAACAATTTGCTCTGGCAGGTCCTGCCACCTAGTTTCTTGGGATTTCAGTGGCTAGGGCCTATTTAAAAAAAAAATAAATAAATAAATAAAATAAAATAAAAGTTTATGCATTTGACATTAATGCTTAATGGGATTGCTGTTAGGAAATCGCTGGTTAGGGTTGAACACTAAAGAGATGTGTTAAAGGACAAATAGGTTGGGCAAAATTTTGATGTTATTAAATTTAGACATGTAACGGTAGATAAAAGCTGATAGTGTTAGATATCTTAGAGATTTGTACAAAACCGGTAGAATTTAGACGTTGGTTATAATTTGGCGGCATTGTTAAGGGGTGTACTCGGTCGATTTAGTGAGAGAGGGGGGGAGATTGAAGACGGGGAGGAAACAGATAGAAGAATAGGGACGGATAGAGTAGGCATCCCCAAAGAGGTCAGTGGAGACGAGCCCCACCAGGCGAAATATGGGGGGTAGGCAGGGAGGAGAGGAGACAGAGATCCGTCTCCTCCATTCCCTGCCTGGGGATGGGGTTTTAAAGGGAACCAGGTTAGAGTACCCAGTTCGGATCGCCAATGGCGTGTTGGCAGCAAAGCCGCAGAATGTCTTCGTCGGTGTCTTGTCCAAGGAGTGTCGAATCCGGTATGAAGGTCCAGCTGCCCATCCCGCTCTGGGGGTGGGATATGTTAGCTGGCAGTGGGCCTACCAGGTGAAGGGGGGGGGGAGAGCACACATTTACTTCATTCGTAATGTGCATTCTCACTCTACTTGCATTCTTTTTTTTTTTTTTTTTTAATTTATTTATTTATTATTTTTTTTTATTTATTTTTTTTTATACTTTTTTCTTATTTTATAATTTTTTTTTATTTATTTTTTTTTATACTTTTTTCTTATTTTATAATTTTTTTTTATTTATTTATTTTTTTTTTTATATACTTTTTTCTTATTTTATAATTTTTTTTTTTTTTTTATTTTATTTCACTCAACTCATTCATCTTTTTCTCACACACCAGGAGGGGATGCAATGATGGGTAGCGTAAATTTAAATACTAATTAAAACCAGGGTTAGTGTGTACTTAACTTAGCATTTGTGGTTTGTGTTCTTTTCTCTCACGCTTGCACTTTTATTCATTCTTCTAGCTCTCATCTCATTTATTCGACTCTTTCTTTCTGCACTGCACTCTCTGGGCACCGCAACTTACTGTTATTCTTCAGTTGTGGTGCAGGCCTAGCTGCAAGGTTTTTTTTTTTTTGCAGGCCAGGGGAGAATGCAGTGATAGTGTTTATGTGGTTTGTAAATGTTTGTTGGTACAGTATATATAAAGTAATGTAAGTTATTTTTAACTTTGTATTCTTTCGGCCAATTACATTTGCTCTTCTGCTCATTCCCATCCCCCTCCCCTACATTGGTTTGGGGCCCCAGGTTCCTACACATGGCATGGTAGTCATGGGGAGTTTTGTTATGTCAGGGTGCAGAATACTGCTATCCTAACAGTTTTTAAGTCATCATCTGGGCGTGGTGGGAAACTTGGGCAATTTTACTATTGATTATTGTTTAATTGCTGGGGGGCTGAAATTGCTCTGCGCATTTCGAAAACTTTCTGTGTGAAAGATGTAAAAGCTTTATAATTTTGCTCTTCTATGATGAAGAGATGTTCTTCTCCCCTGGGAAGGGGACCAATCTGTGCTATTAGCTCTGTTCTGGGGATGTCATATATTATACATTCATAGAGAATGTGTGCCCAATCTTCACTTTCGCCACAGGTGCAGTTTGGGTCATCGGTCAGGCCTAAGGAGGTTAGTTTCGCCTTTAGGGAGCCGTGCCCTGTCAATATAAATGTTGTAAAAAGTCCAGGGGCATACCACTTAGGTGGCTTTGGGCTAACCATTGACACCAGTGGCAGAAACCGTTTGGTGACCAGACCTCTGGTTTCCTGCTCCCACTTTGTTTGCCATAGCTCGTGGAGCTTTGTGGCTATTCTTTTTCTTTCATCATTGAAGGTATTGGTTGTATCAAGGGCTATCCCCAGAAATTCTGTGGGTATGCCCTTTTTAAATCTATAATATAAGCCTCTTTTGGCTACTTCCAGGTAAAGTGGGAGAGTTCCGGCCAGCAACTGTAGTGCAGGTGTGCTTACTGTGCGACATGCTCTGGTAATAGTGAGTAGTATTGTCCTTTGTATCGATTCTAATTTATTCCTATTTCTTACTATGGCCGAGCGGATGAACCACGCACCGGCTCCATAGGTGATAACAGGCAGGAACATTGCACGGTATATGATTGCCAAGGTCTTTCTTTTGAGTCCCCAGTCTGCTCGACTGATCCTGGCAATCATACCTGCATAATTTCGCACTTTCTTCGCCAAGTAGATCAAATGGGGGTAAAAAGTTAATTTCAAAATTGTGTTAATTTTGATTTGTGGACGTCTTCTCATGTCCAAATTACCTTTTAGAAGTATTTGTTTGGTTTTTTCAGGCGATATTTTGAGCATGTGCATTTGTGCCCACTCCTGCAGCTGCAAGAGAGCGGCATTTGATCTTTGCTCTACAACCACTCGTGAGTTGCCTTTTACAACGAAAATCATGTCATCTGCAAAGGCCAGGCTTTCCACGGGGCCCAGATCCAAGGCCAGAAATTCATCCAGAACAATGTTCCAAAAGAAAGGGCCAAGGATTGATCCCTGCGGGCAGCCTTTATTCACAGGGCATGTCAATTCCTGGAACCTTGTGCGTACTGAGACACTTCTGTCTGTAAGGTAGCTGTTTATTACCTTATAGAGGTTTTGTGGGGCATTTGCCTGGCGAAGTCTCCTAAGGACACTAGGCCACCACAGTGAGTCAAATGCCCCAGCAAAGTCAATGGAGATTGCCAGCATATATTTCTCCTCTGTGTTTTTAACTGTTGTCAGTAGGTGGTGCATGGCATCCTCCGTAGAATTGCCCTGCTTAAAACCATACTGATTGTTGGAATGCAAGCCTGCTTCTGTGTAATATTGAGCTAATCTGCTGTATATTAATCTTTCGTATATTTTCCCTAGTACAGGGAGTAGGGCTATTGGTCTATATGATTTGGGATCAGTAGGGAGTTTTTCAGGGTTTTTCAGGATTAACCTTAACACAACTTGTTTCCATATTTTTGGGAATATACCTTCTGTCATACAGTTATTATATAGTGCTATTAATTTATCTGGTGCTATTTCTGCTAATTTTTTGATAATCTCAACCTCTAAGAGGTCAAAACCTGGGCATTTATTGTTTTTGGTTTTAGAAAGTGCTATTTCTAAGTTTTGTATAGTGAACAGAGGTTCAATATCGGCATTGTCATATTCAGTGTTTTCTTTTATAATGTCGAGCTGGGTGGGGGAATGATTTCCAGTTTCAGTCTGAATGATACTGTCTAGGATGTTATTTACAGAATCCACCCAACACAGGGTTGGGGTTCCATCTGGTTTGACAGTAGTTTCTAAGACATCTCCTCTTGGCAGCTTGTTGGTCACTATTCTGTAGACAACTCCCCAAGGGTTATTGTTTCCAGTAGTTCCCACCAAGTGCTTCCAGCATTCCTTTTTCTTATCTCTTATGAGGGCTGTATACTGATTCCTGTGAGTTTTATAAGAATCTCTCAGTGCATCCACCTCATTTTGTGAACAAGATGTTCTGGCTCTTTGAAAATGTCTCTGTGCCTGGTGTACCCTACTTCTGAGTATAGTCAGTTCGGGGCACCACCAGGGAACTGTCTGCTTCCTCGGTTTTTTCCGTGGGATAGACAGGGTTGCTGTTTTTGTTAAAATGTTTGTCATAGTCAGTGCTTGCTCGTCCGGGCTACAGTTGCCTGATCTAGACCACTCATTTTCCTGTTTTTGCAGCTCAGCTGCTGTATGTTCTGCAAAAATCTGCCAGTTTGCCTTTTTAAGGTTATACCTTTTGATATCCAACAGAGAGTGTTGGGTTGTTTGTAATTGCCTGTTTAGTTTGAAGGAAATGGCTCTGTGATCTGATGTGGTCCAGGCTGGCTGGACACACCAGTCTGTGATTTTATAAGCTATTGAATTGGTGGCAAGAGTGATATCAATGTCACTCTCCCACATGGTACTGCTAAAAGTTGGGAGATTATTTGGTTGGTTTAGCATTTGAAAGGGTGAGGTGGCTATATAGTCTGAAAGTATCTGGCCGTTGTGTGTGCCTGCTCTGTCTTCTGTACGGCTATGCCATAAGGCTGACCGGCAGTTGACATCAGCACACACTATGATATTTGCATTAGGTAGCAAGTTTGTGACTACTTGTAGGTATTCAATAGTTGCATTTATATCTTCACCTGGTCTGGAATATAGTGAAATAATGTAAAACTGTCCTACAGCACTGGTAATATGGGCACACACTCCCACTGGGGAGCAGAGGTGACCCACCTTTGTGACTGTAAGGTCAGTATTTTTAACTACTATTGCTGTGGAAGGGACACCTGAGGTGTATTCTATTATTTTATAGTCTCTTGGGTATCCCTGAACTCTACCCATAACATCATCAACATATGACACGCCACGAAAAATTCTAAACTGGGGTTTTTTGAACAATTAGGTTTTTCTTGTAGATAATGACAATACTTTTGGACTGAGCCACTGTTAAGAATTGACAGATATAACAACAATGAACAAATTACCCACAGAAGAGCTGCTGGCTTTCACAAGATAAAACTGACAGAAGAAGTAAAGGGACCAAGTTCCCACTACTATTATGGTTTTCTGCACATGTGGGCTACATTTCAAGGGTCAAGGTGTGTTTGTTTCAATAGCGGTCTCCTGGGTTTCCCCTATATACAGCTGTAGCATCTGAAAAGGCAAAAAGCCAAAGCCTGTAAGTGTGTGTGTGTGTAGATGTGATGTTATGTTGAGTGCACCAGGGGGCAGGGGACACCTGGTCCCCTGACTCCCAACCTTGGCCATGAGGAGGCTCAACAGAGACAACTTTACTACCAGAGACTTACTGAGGCTATCAGGTAAGCCTTGGAGCCCAACGTAGGGAAAGGAAGTGGAGATAAGAATGAGAAGTATGGGGACTGGAAGGAAATGGAAAGAAGAAACAGACATCCCCTGAAATAGAAGAGAAAAGTTTATAATAGTTTATAGAAATAGTGTTGGTTGGTTGTTTTAGAATTTTATGGCACATTAGCATCTAAGGCTATAATGCACCAAATCAATATAGAAATAGTGTATAGTGAACTATATTCAATTATATTTAAACTGTAATCTAAAGATACTTAGACATATTTGAATAGAGCTACAAAGTTAGCAACCAAACAATGAAAATTATACACAAGCCTAAAATTATATACAAGTCCACAACCTATAGACAGCATGTAACTTGTGCACTTTGTTGTGCAGCAGTGAATGAAGTCACTGTGCACAACAAAGTGCAGAAGTGAATGTTTGCCATGGAAGTGAGTGAAGTTACTTCCATGGCAAACAAATCCAATAAATAATAAAGCAAGTCTTCAAACCTATGCAAGACTTGCTTGTTCCAAATCCTGCCACAGGATATTCAAGAACCTTAATATAAGATTATGCTGCATTCGAGGTTACCAGATAGCATAACCTTATATTAAGCCTATCACTAACAAGATCAACCACATTTATCAAAAACAGTACAAACCATTGTGGAATCAAGGCCTAAGCAAAAAACTATCTACTCTAAGCAAGATGGGGGCAGTCTTTGTAGTGGTATCAATTATACAGAGACACTAGATCCTGAATTAAACAACAAGAAAATATCATCTTTAAGAATTTTGTAATATAGAACCAAACTGCTATCTAGCCAAATAGTATGAACAATGTATGTCCATAATTGTCAGGCTCGACCCCAACAATACAGAATCCAGTCCTTCTGACCTTGATTGGGTTTAAATCTTGTCGAAAACTGGAATGATTATTAAAAATCTCTTCAAATAGGGCTGTTGTTATACAATCTCAAGAAGAGATTGAATAACTAGAGCCAATGGGTTAATCTGTTTTTCAGCCAAAACAACATGCAAATCAGCCTCACAAATGCCTAAGTACAGACATAATACACTGGCACAATATGACATAAGGTGATGATGTACTGCAAAACCAATAGCATCATCTTCTCATCTACAACCAATTTCAATCCCAAGCTGATCAATGCAATGAATGCACCTTCAGGGATATGAAGGAAAACACAACTGGAGTTGAATAATATACACATGGACTACATCCCTAACTTTTTCACAAAAATAGTTACCTCTTTCATCCTGGATCTCATGCATTCAAAGAATTTTTTGAAATCAAACTCTATCAAAAGATTTGGATAATATTCAATGTATGGATCACAACAAAATCTTCACTCATCTAACCTACTGACTTCAGATAAATTTCCAATCTGCTCACCATGGTTCAAAATTAATGAAATATGGTAAAATCACAAAGTTATTTAGGGTACACCATTTATCATCAATATGCTATAAAAATATATATATATAATAATAATAAATAAATAATAAGAATAATAAAACCCACCATAACATGGCTATGCATCACAATTCGTGGGATCAAATCAAACTCAAACAAACGCGTCGATATTCTGGCCTATCTCCTGAACATTGCTGCTACTTTCACTTCTGCAATTCCTGAAGCTGTAACCAAACTCTTTGTGTTCCACTTTAAGTTGGCAGACAATATGTCCCATCATTACTTGTCTCACTGCTCAATACCTGCCATCATCCATCATGACCGAGTGATTAGTCCCTATCATTCTGACTCTAAAGAGCCATCCCTTTTAACAAAACTACATATTCCTGGCATATGCATATATTACCTGCCTACATTAATACAGATAACGAACTATCTGCATCCTCCAACTACCATCTGACAAACAAACCTGTTGACCTTATGAAACCTCAAACTGTAACAAAATCCCAGTGAAACTATTCCAACTTTCTTATGCTTGCCAATTGTATTAATCTCCAAATACACCACTCAGAACTCATATTCCTAGCAAACACAATTTAAGGGCATAATAGATGTGTATAGAAGTCAAACCCTATAATAAAGCACTATGACACAAAATATAACCTCTACAAAATTATCCCAGCAGATACCCTTATAACCAACTTTAACAGATTTGTTTTGTGAAGAATTCTATCTTAAGCTTCTAATCTCGACCAATAATGAATGGATCTTCCAACAAAAAGGCCTATAGAACTCAGTTCCATTTCCTAAAGTGACTTAACAATACACACTTGCCAAACTTCATCCAACCTCAGCTCATAAATACATTCAACTTGATCCCATCACCTGCAGAAAATCAAACTCCAGTGAATTTTTTGCATACAAGTGAGAAGATGAATATATAGAAGTTGGCTATATGGGTATACCTGCTGTGGTAATTTTCTAAAGGATAAATGGCAACAACCTTGTAATACTTTTCCTGAAGAATCCCAGAAGCCAAGATTATAAGTTCATCAGGTGTTTTATCCAATAAATCTAAAAAAAAAATAAAATAAAAAATAAAAAAACACACAAATTCATCCCAACATCTACTTAAAAACAAATTAACAGCTTTAGCACAGAACAAGACTATGGGAAGGGTTCACCATCCTGCTGAAAGTTCTTTACTGTTCTGGTGTAACATGTATGTCTTTTGTTTACATTTACACAGGCTACACTCAAATGTAAACAGCTTTACAGAATTATCTGGTCCACTGTTAAAAAGGCTAAAGCGCATGTCATGTATGTTCCCTTATGAAAGATAATTATTATTATAATATTTGCAAATGGATTAAACCCCCCCCCCCCTCCCTTGAAATTATTCAATGACTCACAAAAGGGTCATTCTCCTAATTTGCATGCAACCACTTCTCTAGATTTGGAACACCTCAAAATCAATTTCTAGGAAAAATTTGTTCAGAGAGACATCATTATAACAAGGGATATTTGAAAAGATTCTGGACTAAAATGAAAAAAATGAAGGAATCAAAAAATTATTCAACACAGTCACTTCTGTGGGCAATGCTACAACCAATGTGATATTTCCATCTATTCTAGACTTCTTACATAAAATTCTTGGTCTGGGTTCTCTAACCACTCTTCAACTGCATAAATAACATTATTTTCCCAAAAAGTGCTACCTTTTAAAATTTTATTTTATTC
Source organism: Mastigoproctus giganteus (assembly GCF_048544385.1). Lineage (NCBI taxonomy): Eukaryota > Metazoa > Arthropoda > Arachnida > Uropygi > Thelyphonidae > Mastigoproctus > Mastigoproctus giganteus. Next base: position 51,817,013 of record NC_143588.1, read on the forward strand.
TCCCACCCCAACAGTGCAGAAAAACAATAGTAATTTGAAGGAGGCAAATCTGAAAATATGAAGGATGTCAATTAATTCAAAATTTAACTCACTATCTCTATGGTTACCTACACCTTGTGACCAGAAACACTGTCATGCAGAAAGAGAATCCCTTTGAAAAGCTCTCCATGATGCTTGGCTTTCGGTTGTTTCCATGCTATTTCAGGCAAGGAAGAAAAATATTCATCTGTAATAGATTTAACTTTTTGAAGATAACCAACGAATATCACCCATTCTACAGAAAAACTGAAGTAAACCTCTTGGTAGCTGAAAGCTGCCCTGAAATTTCTTGTGGTGAGGAGATAATCTGTGATGACCAGCTGATTAATGTTTGGTCTTCAGATCATAATGAATTCAAATTATATTCATGGCTGCCAACTGAACAAAAACTTATTGAATCCTGAAAATATTTCAAAAGATTTTCCAAAATTCTACTTTCTCCCTTTTCTGGTCTACATCTTTGAAACCCAAAGTTTTGACTGTAGGTTTGGAACCCATTTCATTAAACATTTCTTTGTGTTCAATTCATTGTGAAGACTCATTAAGAAGATATATTTAAGTGTTTTTTTTTTCTATTTACTGTAACCCAAATCGTCAACCTTTCAAGTTAACACCACGAACGATCAATGTATTCTTCGGTTGACACTATCCCCACACATGTTATTAGTGGAGTTCCTCAGGGTTCAATGTTGGGTCCATTGCTGTTTTCTGTATTTATAAATGATACTGATGATGGTATATCAAGCTTAATGTCCAAGTTTGCAGACGATACAAAGGTTGGCAGGGTTAAGGACACTACTGATGCTATGCTGCTGCAACAGGATTTGGAAAGGTTGAGCAGATGGGCTGAGAGGTGGCAAATGAAGTTTAACATTGACAAATGTAAAGTACTACATATGGGAAACAGTAACCCCAGAGCAATGTATCAACTCTGTGGTTCTACACTGACAGTGGTAGAGAATGAAAAGGACCTGTGGGTAATTGTGCAGGCAGATATAAAGTTCTGTGAGCAGTGCAGATGGGCGGCAAGAGTAGCTCATGGTGTCTTTTCAATGATATACAGGAATTTTTGAAGCAGAGATAAGGAGGTGATTATTCCCTTGTTTTCAAGAAGGATGTAGAGCTGCTGGAACGAGTACAGAGAAGGGCAACAAGATTAGGGAATGGAACAAAGGGTTGCTCTTATGAAGAAAGGCTTAAGTTTTGCAAATTACAGTGTCTGGAGACTAGGCACCGGCGAGGTGATCTGATAGAGGTGAATAACGCCTTGAATGGTTTGAGCATGCTCAATGCCAATGGGATTCTTCCTTTTGCTTAAAATAATCACCTGAGAGGGCATAAATTCAAATTGAGGAAACAGATGTAGAATAGATGTGCGGGGAAATTTGCCTTTAACCAGCGGGTAGTTGGTTGATTTGTTTGTTATTTGGTTTTTAGGAGCATTAGCAACCAAGGCCATATTGCTCCGGGGATATGCAGTGGTCATACCCTGACCTTTCCACATCCTCCATATAAGGTGGTCACAGACTCGAACCACGGTCTAATCGTAGTTGATTTGTGGAACAGACTTCCATCTCTTGTTGTGGAAGTTGATAGCCTAAATAAATTTAAGGCTCAGCTGGACAGGTATTTCGGACGGAGGGATGAAATGGGAGTGGGGTTTTTTTTTTTTTTTTTTTTTTTTTTTGGCTGATGCTGCATAAGCTTGCTTTCTTGCATCATATGCCTCTACTAATGCTAATGCTATCATATGTGGTGACTCTGTGAGCTCTTATTTCAATTGCCAACAGTTTTCAGTGGTATTGTACAAGGAACAATCATCATGTAATGTCTCCATCACATCTTGGTGGATTTGCTTTCTGGAGAGTCCTTTCAAATGAAGTTCACATTATTGTAAGTTACTCTTTGCAAAATTATTCATTTTAAAAGCACTAGCTACTAAGGCCAGATGATGGAAGGAAGCAGCTTTATTCAACATCAGGCTACAGTAATGCAGAAAAAAGTACAATATATATATATATTGTACAATATAAGGAGGTGATTATTCCCTTGTATAAGGCAATGGTCAGGCCACACCTAGAGTACTGTATACAGGTCTGGAGGCCTCATTTCAAGAAGGATGTAGAGCTGCTGGAACGAGTACAGAGAAGGGCAACAAGATTAGTGAATGGAACAAAGGGGTGCTCTTACGAAGAAAGGCTTAAGTTTTGCAAATTACAGTGTCTGGAGACTAGGCACCAGCGAGGTGATCTGATAGAGGTGTATAAAGCCTTGAATGGTTTGAGCATTCTCAATGCTGATGGGATTCTTCCTCTAGCTCAGAATAATCACCTGAGAGGGCATAAATTCAAATTGAGGAAAGACAGATGTAGGATAGACGTGCGGAAATTTGCCTTTAGCCAGCGGGTGGTTGGTTGGTGGAACAGACTTCCATCCCTTGTAGTGGAGGTTGATAGCCTAAATAAGTTTAAGGCTCAGCCGGACAGGTATTTTGAACGAACAGAGGGGTGAAGTGGGTTTTGTTTTTTTTTTTGGCTGATGCTGCATAAGCTTGCTTTCTTGCATCAAATGCCTCTACTAATGCTAATGCTAATATACGCTCTCCTACCATTAATATCTGGACACCTACACATCTACAATTAACCTTTATTTACAGGAAAACTAATAACTTGTGCCAAAACCTATAGCCTCTAGTCTCCATGGAACACTCTTCAGCAATATTTTTTTTTAATTAAATGTGCTCTAATAATTTCACTATTCAGCCTTCAAAGTGGTAACCAGTTCAGCTCTATTTTCTGAGCATTCTCTGCTCAAATATATCCAATTAATCTCAGAGGTTCTCTGTAGGATTTAGGCCTGGGCTAGCCAGTCCAACACAAAATGAACAGGTATTCCCCGACGCCACAACATAGGTAATGCATTATTGCTGCACATCTAGATGGACCTCAGCATTCATAGTTTTGTCCAAAACAACCGATACTTCCAGGCCAAACTATCATGCCACCGTCGCCATTCAATGTCATGAGGATACAGTCCAGCAAATAGCTTTCTCCATATATACACCATATATACCCACGCTGAACTGTCAGACCATGCACCATACTTTGTCACTCAAAAGCATGGCTTTCCACTGGTCTAAGGTCCAAAAAATGCGAGCCTTACAACAAGCTAGACAGCATCTGCCATTAGTCAGGGTAATTAGTGGCTTGTGGACAGCTGCATGACTGTGGTACCCTCACATTATGCATTCAAAACACCATAGTTCTCCATATATGGTGGGTAAGGAGAGAGCGAAGTGGAGTGAGTGAACACTGTTCTGAGTTTGGCCAGACTCACTGCCTTTAGCATGGACAAAAGTGATTCCTAGCACAACACAGTTAATATTAATAAGTAGAGAAGAAACTTATCCCAATGTGTTAAAAAAAAAAAAAAAAAACTACCCACCTCACCTGTCTATCCCCTGTAATAATTGTTCTTTAAATTTATTCAAACTTCTAATCTTCGACAGAACCAATGTGGTTGAAAGCAAATTTTTGCACACACAACCTACTACCATCCTTTTTCAATTTAAATGTGTTGCTTGTATCATCGAAGAAAGACTTAGGATATGATCTGCATTTAATTTACTCAATCCATATAAGGACTTAAACACTAAAATTGCTTTTTTTTAAATAGGATTTTCTTTACAAACTGCTATTTGCAGAACTTAGTCATTTATGGCAAGAATACCATTTTGTATCCTTGACTAATCTTATTGCTCCTCTCTGAAATTACTCCAACAGTGCTAACATCCTTCGTAAAAAATGAGGCCCCCAGACCAATATGCAGTACTCTGTACCCAATGCCTTATACAATAAATTAGTCTGTAATCGAGTCACAAATGAGGTTAGGTAAACTAGGGCAGATTATGAGAAGTTTTTGGCAAAGAATGCAAAGACTTCTACACTTGCATGTGTTAAACAGGACTAAGAAAAGTACAAAAGGGGGACTACGTTCCAAAACCTAACAAGATTAACAAAAATATCCCATTCTAGATTTTGTATAGCTTCAATAAATCTTTGTTAATTTCATCGTAGGGAACTAAGCATTTTTGAAGCTCCCTTTTGAAATTTGGTCTCCTTTCATTCAAAAATCTGCATTTAAAAAATAAGATTCTAATTGCTCAGCTAAATTTATGCCTTACCGTATGCTTTTTGGTGTAAAATTCAGAAGTTTAGAATTCATCTGCACCATTCATCCTCTGAATTGATTTTGTTTTACCTACAACACCCTTTCCAACAAATACGCTTTGCCAGCCCCCTTTTCTACCAGTAATTCTTGAACATCTTCAGTAATCACATATATATATATATATATATATATATATATTTATATTTTTTTTTTTCAGGGTCATCAGGCAACTAAGGCCGTGTTGCACTACATATATTGTCTATAAATGGGGTGTCTAAAAACCATGCTATCCTGGCCTGAGCCTGACTAACTCATCCATGTTGCAAAAAAGACCCAAAAAATTTTTCCCATCATCGACGGAATTCAAACTCACGCCTTTTCCACCCAGTGTAGGGTGGAGGGCGATTCTATCAACTGTGCTACCCACAAGGGCTTCAGTAGTCATATCATCAAAACCATCCACTCCTACCGACGTAACAAATCCTACTGTCGTACTGATTCTGTTTTCAGCCGCTTCGACCATATTTCCTGAATTTTATTTTTATTTTTTATTAATAACAAAATACAGAACAGGTAACCATTAACAGTGTATCTGAGAGCAGAACAATGAACAGAATTTATAACAATAATACGAAATAAAACAGGAAGATAAACATTAAAATTGTGTACAAAAGAAGTATGCATTAAGTTAACTTACCGGTAAAACAAATAATAATAATGAATTTGTTAGAGAATAGAAAAATAATAATAATAAACTACAATAATTAGATGAGAGCTAGTCATTTTGCAGTTTAAGAGAAGAGACAAACTTGTGGATGGAGTTCATCATTGGTTGGGAGTTGTTGAAGTCAATGAGAGGCTGATTTGCTGATTCTGTTTAGTGGACTGAACTTCATAAAGTCTGCTGTGGCAGAGTCAAGGCGAAACAATGTAAGGTTCCTGATTTGTCTACAAGGAGCACTGAAGTTGATTTTACTAAGGATATCAGATGCTTCATAAGTTCCAGTGATTACTTTGGCTAGAAGGGTGATGTCAGGAATAAATCTTCTATGTACAGAGGCCTCAGACGAAAGTAACCACATAGCAATTCAAAACACACTGACTGATAAAATCGATGATTACGGAACGGAAGGTAATGACAAATTTTTTTGGACTGCATCAATTTTGTTAGTTAAAGTCTTTGTGTGAAGATTACAGATATGTGACTGAATTCAACGATTCACAGAACAATAGTTTTATAAAGGATAACCGCATATCAGTAGTTTTTGAACTTGCAGGTGTTCCATTTGATGAATCCCAGTGTTTTGAATGCTTTGTGGGTGGTTTTAAGGACATAGGCATCGAATTTAGCACTGCTGGAAAAAAGAATCCCCAAGTCATTAACTTGGTCGCACCTGTCGATGATCACAGAGTTAGTGTACTCCGTACTTATTAGTTGTGGAGATCTGCAAGATGAGAAAGAGATTACAATCAGTCCTCGTATAACACGTGTTCACACTACACGAATTCGATCATACATGATTTATAAATAGGGGAACGATATCGTATATAACACGAACCGAATTCGCTTATGCACGATTCACTTTGTGTTTACAAGAAATGGCAGTCGAATGCGGAATCACCCCAAATGAACACAACACGATAGCAATGGAGAGAAGATTCTGAAATTGTATTTATGTTTTTTATATCAGTGAAGGGGAAACACATTTCACCATAATAATGTAAAAACCCACACAATTCCAGCTATCGGTATTATCGCAAATGCAATTAGATCGAGTTCACTACCAGTTTATAACAGATTCCACTAGCAGGAATGCAACTGGAAATTGTTTTTATTGTTTTATGGTAGTAACCCCCAGAAATGTGCTTTAGTAAAATGTGAGCCAGTGAGGTGTTAGTGTCTCTTTGCCTTTACAGTGTTGTTTATTTAGTTGCTACACGTGCACAGCTTTGTTTATGTGTATCAAGCGTGCCTCCTAATTTTGTAACTGGGCTTTATTCTCTAAAAATGAGTAAAATACTTAAAATGTGTGAAAAGGAAGCGTCCTGGTGAAGACACTACAGATTCAGAGAGAAAAAGAAAAGCAATATCAATAAACAGAGGCGGACTGGATCAAAAATCCCACCCGGGGAAAATTTGTAGTGGCCTCATACTAGCGTTTATGGCCAAAGTAACATTGGCCTCCAGTTCAACGGGGAAACCCTGGTGGTCCAGAGGCCGGTGTGATTTCCCAGTAAGGCTTATGACCTATCCGCCTCCGATAGAGAAAAAATATGAAATTGTGAAACACTTTGAGCGAAATGAAAGACTATGTGATATTGCACGTGCTACAGGCCTAAATGAGGCAACGCCAAGAATTACAAAGAATGCAGAGAAAATAAAAACAACTTTCATAGCATGAACAACTCAAAGTGTAATTAAAATCCATTAGATTAAGACACAAAGAATTGGAAGAGATGGAACAGCTGTCATCTGTTTGGATAGAAAATCAAACAAAAAACAAGTTTGCTTACGATAGAAGCAAAAGCATTAGCAATATTTTATTACATAATAGTCGTAATAAAATACTTTTGTATTTTATTATGATAATTTATTGTGGCTAGTAATGTTTTGGTTACAAATGTGTATTCAATCTTGGATGATTGACACATAACCCTATTTTTCCCATAGGGCCTGTTGTTTATATTGCACGATTTTGCATTGCAAGAGGGTATATAGAAACACAACTATCATGCTATACGAGGACTGACTGTACTTTGAACTTTGAGGGGTTAGCAGACGAGCCATTCAGAGACAGCCACAAAGAGAATTTATTGAGAGCGCATTGAAGCTGTTGAGAATCGGTAATCTCCTTCACTGCTGAGTAGATCTTAAGATCATCTGCACAGAGAGCAACTTGAACATTGGAAATGCAGATGAAAGAAGGAAGACCATTTACGAAAACAATGAAAAGTAGAGAACTTAAGGGGGAGCCTTGAGGGACTCCACTTAGTGGCATAAAATGGTCTGAGTTCACTTGATTGATGATAACACTCAAGGAGCTGCGTAGCCATGAGAGCAAAGGGTCATGTAGCTAAAGTTTTTCCAGAAGTTGTTTGGGTGAGACTTTATCAAATGCCATAGATATATCTGTGTAGACTGCATCAACTTGAAGGTGGTTATAAAAAACTTCAGGTGTATTGCCAGAAAGGAAGCAAATTTGTGACTACTGACTTGCCACTGCAGAAACCATGCTGATTCTGATCAAGGAAAGGCCTGAAGAATTCAAAGAGATGGTTGTGTACTGTTGTGTCAAAGAGTTTAGCGAGGTTGTTTTGCAAGGATATGGGTCTGTAATCAGTTACATCATTTTTATCCTTTTTTTTTTTTTTTTTTTTTTTTTTTGAAAATTGGAACTCCATTAACTTGCTTAAAGTGCTTAGGATACTTACCCAGATTGAGATACAAGTTGAAGATCTGCAGTCTGAGGGGTTTTATGGCAGTGACAGTCATTTTCCAAAATAAGCCTGGAATGTCATCTGGACCTCTAGTACAGTCATTTCTCATGCTTTTTAATGCTACATTTAAATCTTCATCTGCGATAAAGAGGTTGATGAGGATAACGTCTGTAACACTAATGATACATTGAGACCTGTCTCATTTCAGGAAATAAGACAGGTCTCAATGTATCATTAGTTTGGATCTGGAAAAATGTTTGGCAAACCATTGAGCAATAATACTGAATTCATCCAATAAGAGAATTCCATGTGTTTTATGGAATTGTAACTTTCTACTGGTTATATTCTTGTGCTTCATGAAATTCCAGAATGGTTTAATATCTCTGTGAGTAAGTAGACTATTCTGAACTGACTCTGTATACATATTGTAAGATTTTAATAGGAGAGTTTTCACTTCTTTGCAGAGTTGGCTGAATATTTCATAGTATCAACTGTCACCTGATTGCTTATATTTGTTTCTATGTCCTTTGGATTTAATTTTAAGTATTAATTCGCTGTTATACCAGTGCGGGTAGGTAGTGCGTGTGGTCAGATGGGATTGAGAAACAATGTCAGATATAACTGAGTGGACACAGTTGATCAGGTTATTGGTGAGCACATTGATGTCATTAACAGCATCAAAGAGCTGCTTGTCCCTGTTGCTAAGAGCAAGGTTGAGCTCTTAGCACTTCGCAGAGACCAGTCAGCCATTGTGAAATTGAATCATGGAGAATGGGAGCTGCATTTGAAGTTTTGAGAAGTCACAGTGATGTCAAAACTAATTGGCAAGTGACCTAAGTGGAATATAGAGTTGTCTTTGCGAACCTCAATATGAGTAGAGGAAAATATTAGGTCAGGGTAGGCATTTTCTCTGGTTGAAAATTGCAAACTTTTTCAAGACCATAGCTGTGAATCATATTAAAGAAAGCCCTAGTCTGCAGTGATGGAGAAGATTCTAAATTGGCCAGTTAACAGTTAAAGTCACCCAAAAACATTGCTATGTCGACAGACAGAATTAGGACAAAGAATGCGGACAAATTTCTGCATATCTATTCTACAACTGTCTTACCTAAATTTGAATTAATGCCCCCTCAGATTCGAAATCTGAAGAAAGAGGAAGAATCCCATCAGCACTGAACTTGCTCAAACCATTCAAGGCCTTAATACCTCAATCAGATCACCTCACAGGTGCCTAGTCACAATACACTGCAACTTGCAGAACTTAATTAAGCCTTTCTTGGTAAAAGCAGCCCTTTCTTCCACTCACTAATCTCATTGCCCTTCTCTGTATATGTTCCAGCAGCTCTACATCTTACCTAAAATTAGGCCTCCAGACCTCTATGCAGTACTCAGGATGTGGCCTGACCACTGCCTTATACAAAGGGATAATCACCTCGTTTTCGCTGCTGGCAAAATTCCTATATATCATTAACAAGATCCCATTGAGCTAATCTTGCAGCCTGTCTGCACAGCTCAGAAAACTAGATATATGATTGCACAATTACCCCCAGGTCTTTTTCATTCTCTACTACTCGAGCGTAGTACCACACAGTTGGTATGTTACTCTGGGTTTACTGCTACCGATATACAGCACTTTGCAGTTGTCCATGTTAAACTTCAGTTGCCATCTCTCAGCCCATTTGCACAAATTTTCCTGATCCTGTTGCACTAACATACTGTCCTTACTGTCACTAAAACTAGTGGCCTTCGTATCGTCTGCAAACCTGGACATTAAGCCTGATATACCTTCATCAATTTCATTGATAAATACAGAAAACAACGATGGATGCCTCCCCGCAACCCCGAACACCACTAATAACATTGGTACAGGAAGAACAGTGTCTATTAATTGCCACTCTGTCTTCTCCCAATCAACCGGCCCTTTATCCATAGCAACAACTTGCCTTTAATGCCATACTGCTCCAACTTGTACAGTAGTCTTCCATATGTAACAGTATATCCTAAAATCCAAGTATATTATATCAAAATTATTTTTTGAAATTATTTGATTATGTTAAGGAAGGCAGTCAAAGGAGGTAAGAAAATCATTATCCATAATTATGAGAGCATCCTTGGATTCAGGGGAGGTCCCTATGGACTGGAGATGTGCAAATGTATCCCCAATTCACAAAGTGAGATCAAAGGGTGACATGAGTAATTACAAACGTGTTAACTAGACCAGTGTTAAAATGGTCTTGATAACAGGTCAGCTAGAGCATTTTAACTAGCTTTTGCTAGGTTAAAATCGTTAAAATGCCAAGAATGACTTGTAATAATTTGTTATAATTCAACCTTCCTTAAGCACATGTCAGTTACAACCAAAGACAACTGTATCAATTCTTGGATTCAGGGGAGGTCCCTATGGACTGGAGATGTGCAAATGTATCCCCAATTCACAAAGCAAGATAAAAGGGCAACATGAGTAATTACAAACCTGTTAACTAGACCAGTGTTAAAATGGTCTTGATAACAGGCTAGCTAGAGCATTTTAACTAGCTTTTGCTAGGTTAAAATCGTTAAAATGCCAAGAATGACTTGTAATAATTTCTTATAATTCAACCTTCCTTAAGCACATGTCAGTTACAACCAAAGACAACTGTATCAATTCTATCTTCTTTCATGATAGCATTTGGTATGTCTCACACTAAAATTAACAGAACTAATACTTAAAATCATCCATTGCTTCACCTATCTGTTTATCTTGAATTATACTACAGAGACTGGAACCTAGTCAAAAAATTTCAAATTTGAAAACGATGCACTGCAATTCCTATCTGATTTATAAAACCACTTTTAAATAGATAGTTGTGTACCGCATAGTCACATGTAGCAATGCAGTACAGGCAACCCCTTTATAACACAGTACTTCTACAACACAGTTTCTCTCTAACATGACTGATAAATTGTGGCAAACCTCGCATAATGAGGTATTTTTGAGCTTTTATGCTGGCAAAATCCTGCTATTATGTTGGACAATTTTTCAACGTTTCCATTCTCTTTTGTGAATCCTGCGTTTTGGCTGGCTAGACGTTATGCAAAAAAAAAGAAAATAAAAAAAATAATAATAAAATAAAAAAAAAGGGAAATCCCCATATTTTATTTTGTTGGAAAATCCCCATGTGCTATTGAACTTGTGGAAAAAATCTAGACTTCAAAGTTTTATTACTATTGGATAATGTGCCAGGCCATCCAAAAAGATTTAAGTCATCCAAATGTTGAAGTAATATTCTTACCACCTACCTAATACAACTTTAATTTACCTCTAAAACTCACTACATCATAAAATCATTACAAAGGACTTTGGAAAAAATCAATTCCGAATCTATTGATGTGATGAGCCATGGAAACATTATTCAATTGTGGACTGTATCGGAATCATATCTGTATATTTCTCAAAGTAAAACCGACCACCAACATTGACTGAGTGTTGAAAAATATATGGGCAGAGTCAGTTCATTCAAGAAATATGGTCGAACCGGCAGAAAATGGAATCAGTGCGATAGCACAACTTACTAATTCGATAGGAGGGAAGGTTTGATGATATGACTACTGAACGCATTCAAGGATTACTGGTAGAAAAAGAGGCTGGCAAAGCAGGTTTGGTAGAAATGGCATCGGAGGTAAACCAAATAAATTCGGAGGATGAAAGACCAGATGAAAATTCTGAAGTTCCAAATTTTACATTAAAAAGCATATGGGAAGGCATAAACTTAGCCGAGCAATTAGAATCTTATTTTTTGGATGCAGATCCTTCTACTGAAAGGAACACGATTTTCAAAAGGGAGCTTCAAAAATGTTTAGCTCCATATCATGAAATTTACAAAAATCTATCAAGCAAAAGCAAACAAACAAGGTTACTGATTTTTTAGAGAGAGAGCAGAAGATGCACAAAAATCTAGATTCTACAGAAGAGAATTTCAGAGGGTTGAGATATTCTGTAACAGAGAAAACGTTTTGTTGTGCTTACCAGCGATGAAGAGGAAGAAAATTAAAGGAACGGACATTATCTGGCATATATGTATCACAGTTTGTAAGGCGTTTGTTTAGTTATTACTATTTTTAATAAAAATTAAGTTTCTGATAGTTATAAAAAAATGGTGTATTTTTTGTTACCTTTTGGAACGTAAACTTTTTTGTACCGATTCTTAGTCCCGTATAACACGGCTTCACACTACATGAGATTTTATAGGAACCTAACTACCGTGTCATACAAGGGTTATACTTCCTCACTAAACAAAACAATGGATCCTTCTACTCCACTTCTATTCTCCATTACCATGGCAGTAGAAATGCCAATGACCAGGTAAAAATCACAATTGTGATCAGAATAGTTTTGGTAGTCTATTTTCAAAATGGAGAGGAAAGATATATAAACTGTTGGTATAAATTTATACATGAAGTATAACTTTATGAAGTAATTCATGACTGTGAATTACTTCATGTAATTCACAGTCATGAAGAAACCTGGAGGACTAATGACCTCAGTAAATGGAGGTGGTTTAAAAGAAACAAGCAACAAGTTTATTCAAACCAGAAGAGTTAAACATGTACAGACAGACTTACTGTATGACATGGCTACAATTATCACATTCCTGGCTTGTTCAGAACTGTACCACCCAAATATCGTGATTCACAGGTTCACTAATTAGTCTCTTTCAAAAATTCTTCTGAATCGGCAACTAGATTTGGACATGGATCAGTACCACAGAATAGTGGTTGCTTATTGTACTTTTCAATCGATAACTCTGAATAATGGGGGTATGGATTTCTCACCACTTCTTAAGAAGACTTATTAAAGGTATTAGTATTAGCCATATAGTGCAAGAAAGCTACAAGCTTTTGCTGCACAAGCAAAAAAATAAAATAAATAAATAAATAAACAGAAAAAGTAGATTAAAAAAATACGATACAATTATACTCCTCCCTCTTCATAACTATCCAGCTGACCCTTGAATTTCCTCAAACTGTCAGCTAGCCTCAACTACCTGCAGAAGCAACTTGTTCCACTAATTAATCATTCATTGATCATTCACCGACCAGACTCTAAAGGATTAAAAGTTGCTGCAGGAAGAGGTACAAATGATTTGCACTGCTTCTATTACATTGGAGAGCTGGGTGCTGGGGTTTTCAGGGACTGGTGGGAATCATAACAGAACAAATAAATACATGGGCTGTGTTAGGATAACTAACAATAAGAATAGGTGCATGTATACTTGCATGTACACCAACGCTAGGAGTACAGTAGTAGTAACGGAGATATGTGATGCAAAACAATAAGTGCATGAGCTTATGTAGCATCACCAAAAAAAAAAAAAAACCGCATTTCACACATCCAGTCCATCTAAATGTTTGTCCAGTTTCTCCTTGAATTTATTTAAGCTATCAAATTCCACAACTACAGATGAAAGTTTGTTCCAGCAATCAACTAACGGCTGGCTAAAGGCAAATTTCCACACATCTATTCTATAACTGTCTTTCCTCAATTTGAATTTATGCCCCCTCAGGTTCGTAATCTGAGCAAAAGGAAGAATCCCATCAGAACTGAGCCGCTTCAACTCATTCAAAGACATACACTTCAATCATAATCACCTCGCAGGTAAATAGTCTTCAAACGCTGCGATTTGCAGATTATGGTAGTCTCAGACAGTTTTTAAATTCTGTACAATGGGACCAACTGATGATGTCACCAATAGCAAATTCTAAGCAGTAAGCATTCAAGGAACTAATCGCAGAAGCTACTAGGCTTTTCATACAGATTAAGAAATATTGTCCAGGGTTTAGTCCTAAATGGATGTTAGACGAACTAATGAGAGTCGTGGCAGAGAAGAAAAATGCATGGGATGCATATAAATTATCAGGTGAGACAGAAGCCTACAGCAGATATAAGCTAGTCTGTAATCAAGTCACAAAGGAGGTTAGACAAGCGAAGGAAGATTACAAAAAATCTTTGGCAAAGGATGCTAAGAAAAACACCAAGGACTTCTTTACTAATATGAACTCTAGAAGGAAGGGGAAGAACAAAATTGGTACGCTTGATATCAATGGTTCGACTGTTGATGATCCTGTTCAGATAGCTGGATAATCTGAATGAGTATTTTGCATCTACAATCACACACGAGGATTTATTAAAGCAGAGAAATCGCAGCAGATTAACGAACTGTAACATGGTGTTTAAAGATTTTGTAATAAATGAGAACAAAGTGGAGAAATTTTTGAAGTTAATCATAAGAAAGGCACCTGGGGTGGATGGGATTTATCCAGTTATATTAAAGGAGGTAAGCAAATTCTTTGCCATAATTATGAGAGCATCCTTGGACACTGAGTAAGTCCCCCACAGACTGGAGATGTGCAAATGTATCCCCAATTCACAAAGGGGATCTAAGGGTGACACGAGTAATTACAGACCAGTTAGTATTTCTGTTCCAGTAAAATAATGGAGTCAGTGGAGTCATTACTGCAGTAATAATTCAGACACAGCATGGGTTTGTTACAGGAAAGTCTTGTCTGACAAATTTGATTGGATACTATGATGTGGTTACAAAAGAACTGGATGAAAAAAATAATTTTGATATCATATACATTAATTTCAGGAAAGCTTTTGACACTGTTGCGCATGAAAGACGGCTGTACAAATTGGAGCAGTATGGTATAATGGTTATAATGGATAAAAGGGTGGTCGAGTGGGAGAAGACAGAGAGTGGTAATCGATGGATGCTGTTGTTGTTGTTGTTTGGTTTTTAGGAGCATTAGCAACTAAGGCCATATTGCTCCGGGAATATGCTGTGGTCATTCCCTTACCTTTCCGCATCCTCCGTATTTGGTGGTCATGGGCTCGAACCCCGGTCTAATCAAGAAGTGTGTGCTACCCACTGCTGCTCTTGCCCACCTGGCTACAGAGGAGCCTTGGATGCTGCTCATTGTGGACTAATGTTATTAGTGGACACCCCCAGGGTTTGGTGTTGAGCCTCGGTGTTGTTTTGCATATTTATCAATGATATTGATGAAGGTACATCGGATTTAATGTCGAATTCTGCAGATGATACAAAGGTTGGCAGGGTTTATAATGACAGTATGATATTGCTGTTGTTGTTGTTATTTGGTTTTTAGGAGCATTAGCAACTAAGTCCATATTGCTCCAAGGATATGCGGTGGTCATTCCCTGACCTTTCCGCATCCTCCGTATTTGTTGGTCACAGGCGCGAACCCTGGTCTAATCAAGAAGTGTGTGCTACGCACTGCCGTTCCTGCCCACATGGCTATGGAGGCGCCTATGCCACTGCACAAGGATCTAGAAAATTTGAGCAGATTGGCTGAGAAGTGGCGACTGAAGTGTGACAATGACAAATATAAAGTACTGCATATGGGCAGAGGTAACCGCAGAGAAACGTACCAACTGTGTGGTACTACACTTAGGGTAGTAGAAAATAAAAAAGGACTTGAAGTAATTGTGCAGTCAGATATGAAGTTTTGTGAGAAGTGCAGACAGGCTGCTAGAGCAGGTCATGGGGTATTGTCAATGATATATAGGAATTTTGCTATTAGGGAAAAGGAGGTGATTATCGCTTTGTAAGCGGCAATGGTCAGGCCACACCTTGAGTACTTCGTAGAGGTTTGGAGGCCCAATTGTAGGAAGGATGTAGAAAGTAAGTACAAAGAAGGTCAACAAGATTGGTGAGGGGAACAAACAGGTGCTCTTACCAATAAAGAGCTTAATTTCTGCAAATTGTAGCATTTGAAGACTAGGCACCCCATGGGGTGATCTGATTGAGATGTATAAGGCTTTGAATGGGGTGAGCAGGCTCAATTCTGATGGGATTCTTCCTCTTGCTCAGATTACAAACCTGAGGGGGCATAAATTCAAATTGAGGAAAGACAGTCATAGAATAGATGTGCAGAAATTTGCCTTTAGCCAGCAGGTAGTTGACTGCTGGAAGAAACTTCCATCTCTTGTTGTGGAAGTTGATAGCTTAAATAAATTCAAGGAGGAATTGGACAAACATTTAGAGGGAATGGATGTGGGATTTATTTTTTTTATTTTTGGGATGAGGCCTCACAAGCTTGCTTTCTTGCATATCATTCCTCGATTACTACTATGGCTACTGACTACTATTTGCTAAAAGAAAACCTCCTCCCCTGCAATTTGAATTTATGAACCGCTAATTCTAGAATCCTTTATAACAACAAAAATTCTGCCTTCATTCATTTTACTAAACCCTCTCATTGCCTTATAAACCTCAAACTAGTTCCCTCTCAGGTGCCTGGATGCCAAGCTGTGTAGCTCACACGATCGCAGTCCTCCCTTGTGTGGTGGCCCTTTTGATGATTTCACTATACGAGTTACCCATCCTGTATCCTTTCAAGAAGCACAAAGTCTTTTTTTTAGATGAGGTCTTCATACTTGGACAGAGTATGAAGACTTGCCAAATAAGATTATGACCACCCTATCTCTACAGGATATTGTTTCATAAATCATCAGGATGCCATGGGTTTTTCTGGGTGCTTGTTTGCACTGCTCAGAAACCTTCATATCTGGCTGTATTGTAACAGGTTATCCATCAAGTGTATAAGTTATTGTGGGGTTGCTAATCCCCAAGTGCTTCCATTTTTCTGCATTAAAACAGCTACCACTCTTCTGACCAATCTCGAATTCTGAAAGAGTGCTGCTTGGCAATGATGATTAACAACTCTCCCAATCTTTACATCATCTGGAAATGTTGATATCACTCCCTTTATACATTCATCAATGATGCTTATGAAAACCAGAAACAACAATGATCCAAGAACCACTCCTTGGGGAACCTGACTTCTGACATTACACCAATCTCAGAGATATACATTAATCACAAACCTCTGCCCTGTAGTCACCCTGCAATCCATCTCAGAATCTTTGCAGTAACCCCAATTTGTTCCAGCTTATACAGTTAACTTCTCATCAGGGGCTGGGTCAAATGACTTGCTAAAATCAAAATATACTATGCTGAAATTGTTCCCTACATGCAGCTCATGAGTAACTATGTCAAAATAACCTAAGAGGTTAGTTAAATATGATTTCTGTCTGAATGTCCCTGGACTGTAAACTTAATTTTATTACCCTCCTCCCCAGTAACTAGCAGTTTCCTAAAGCCCTAGAGTATTCTCAATGATACTGGAAAAACTCTTCACCATCTTTATTCAAATGAATACCACCTCCACAAAATAAATTCCTTCTACCGACAAGTGGGCCAGAGTGATAATTTCCCCAAGAGAACTTTGCAGACTCTCTCAATTCTAGAGTTAATACACAAGGATTTCGGAATACAATCCGTCCTGTTGTGTCTGGGCAGAATTACAGACATACACACATTCTGACCAAGCTCACGGCATTTTTTCAGCATAGTCCTTTATTAATCCAACAAGTTGTCACGATTGTATGTTTCTTTAGTATCAATAGTGCCCACATGAATAATGAGCTTGCTTTACTCCCCCATTCTGACATCTGTTGGTAACATTATCAATTGTTTCTCACGACAAACACACTCTAGTTCTGGTCCATTTATCTCTATTACAAAAAAAAAAAAAAAAAAATTTACCCGTTTCCTTAAAATAGAATCTCCCAATAAAACTAAATCTCCATCAACCAGAACAGTATGCACTTGACTATTCTGTTTTGAGAGCTGAATTAGGAATGAATCATTTCGCAGGTCACAAAATATTCAAGTCCTTAATGAGTCCCAGTTACATTTGTTTCTAGTACAAACATATGTTTCTTCCATGACTCAATTTCTTCTCATAATGTACCAAGTTTTAATTTGAGATCAGTACATTCCTTACATCAGGTGCAGGGAAAGAATCATCAGTTGGTCTTGGTTTGTCTACCAGACTGAACATAGAATACTCATCACAGGCTATTCACGCAACGAATAGCATTAGTAGAGGCACATGATGCAAGAAAGCAAGTTAGCATTAGCATTAGTAGAGGCATTTGATGCAAGAAAGCAAAGCTTATGCAGCATCAACCCAAAAAAAAAAAAAAAAAAAAAAACCACTTCACCCCTCTGTTCGTTCAAAATATCTGTCCAGCTGAGCCTTAAACTTATTTAGGCTATCAACTTCCACGATAAGGAATAGAAGTCTGTTCCACCAACCAACCACCCACTGGCTAAAGGCATATTTCTGCACATCTATCCTACATCTGTCTTTCCTCAATTTGAATTTATGCCCTCTCAGGTGATTATTCTGAGCGAGTGGGAAGAATCCCACCCGCATTGAGCATGCTCAAACCATTCAAGGCTTTATACACCTCTATCAGATCACCTCGCTGGTGCCTAGTCTCCAGACACTGTAATTTGCAAAACTTAAGCCTTTCTTCATAAGAGCACCCCTTTGTTCCATTCACTAATCTTGTTGCCCTTCTCTGTACTCGATCCAGCAGCTCTAGATCCTTCTTGAAATGAGGCCTCCAGACCTGTATACAGTACTCTAGGTGTGGCCTGACCATTGCCTTATACAAGGGAATAATCACCTCCTTATCCCTGCTAGAAAAATTCCTATATATCATTGACAATACACCATGAGCTACTCTTGCAGCACGTCTGCACTGTTCAGAGAACTTCATATTTGCCTGCACAACCACCGCCAGGTCCCTTTCATTCTCTACCACTGTCAGTGTAGTACCACAGAGTTGATACGTTGCTCTGGGGTTGCTGTTTCCCATGTGTAGTACTTTACATTTGTCAATGTTAAACTTCATTTGCCGCCTCTCAGCCCATCTGCTCAACCTTTCCAGATCCTGTTGCAGCAGCATAGTGTCAGTAGTGTCCTTGACAACCCTGCCTACCTTTGTATCGTCTGCAAACTTCGACATTAAGCTTGATATACCCTCATCAATATCATTTATGAATACAGAAAACAATAATGGACCCAACACAGAGCCCTGAGGGACTCCACTAATAACATTAGTCCACGACGAGCAGTGTCCATTGATTACTGCTCTGTCTCTTCCCCCTCAGCTACCCCTTTATCCACAGCAGCAATTTGCCTCCAATGCCACACTGCTCCAATTTGTGCAGCAGTCTTCCATGTGAAACAGTATCAAAAGCCTTTCTAAGATCCAAGTATATAATATCAAAGTTATTCCCTGCATCCAGTTCCTTTGTGACTGCATCATAGTATCCAATCAAATTGGTCAGGCAAGACTTCCCCTTAACAAAACCATGCTGTGGCCGAGCTATAGCTGAAGTCTTGTCTAAATGATCCTGCAGTGCTTCTTTAACTAGTGCCTCCATTAATTTTCCTGGAACAGAAGTTAAGCTCACAGGTCTATAATTACTTGTGTCAGCCTTTGATCCTCCTTTGTGAATTGGGGTGACATTTGCACATCTCCAGTCTGTGGGTACCTCCCCTGAGTCCAAGGAAGCTCTCATAATTATGGCTAAGGGTTTGCTTACTTCCTTTGCTGCCTCCTTTAATATAACTGGATAGATCCCATCCACCCCGGGTGCCTTTCTTGTGTTTATCTTCAACAATTTCTCCTCCACTTTACTCTCAGTTATTACAAGATTCTCTAGCTTACTGCTAGAGTTGAATACACCTCTGGCTTTCCCCTCGCTAAATAACTCTTCATGTGTGAATGTCGATGCAAAATATTCATTTAGTTTGTTAGCTACCTGAGCAGGATCATCAACAGTTGACCCATCGATATCAAGTGGACCAATCTGATTCATCCCCTTCCTTCTAGAGTTTACATAAGTAAAGAACTCTTTGCTGTTTTTCTTTGCATCCCTTGCCAAAGATTTCTCGTAATCTGCCTTCGCCTGCCTAACCTCCTTTGTAACTTGGTTACAGATCAACTTGTATCTATCATAGGCTTCTGTGTCATGTGTTAATTTGTAAGTATCCCATGCATTTTTCTTCTCTGCCATATGCCTCATTAGTTCATCTGACATCCATTTAGGCCTAAACCTTGAACAATATTTCTTATTTGGTATGTAAAGCCTAGTAGTTTCCAAGATAAGTTCTTTGCATGCTTCCCATTTTGCATTTACTGTTGGTAACATCATCAGTTGGTCCCACTGTATAGAATTTAAATACTGTCTCAGTCCATCGTAGTCGCCTTTAAGAAAGCAATAACCCTTCCCTTTACCCCTAATGGTAGTTACCTCTTTGAGTAAATCCCACTTCAGCACACTGTGATCACTGCTACCTAGTGGTTCATTTATCTGCAGATTCTTAATGCATGAAGAATCACTGCTGATAATCAAATCAAGAGTATTCTTCCCTCTAGTTGCCTCCTGAACATGCTGATGTAGAAAACAATCATCCAATAAATCCACAAAAGCCTTGCTAGTGTGTGAGTGACCAGCCCCCAAATTCCAGTCAATATCTGGGAAAAATTTTTGCAGCATCAGCAAAAAAAAACAAAAAAAAAAAAAAAAACTCAGATTTCACCCCTCCATTCGTTCGAAATACCTGTTCAGCTCAGCCTTAAATTTTAGGCTATCAACTTCTATAGCTCATAACTCGCATTGGAAATGCCACAAGGCATATCCTTCTGAGTCCCAATGTCCTTGGACAATATACTGATGTAATCTTCCATTATTTGGTTAAATTTTGAACTTAAAAAAGACTAAAATTTAAATTTACAATGTACTGTAGAATTTGAATTAACAAAGTATTGTAGAAATTAAACTTGCAAAAACTTTATCCACTAGTGAAGTTAAAATTCAGCTACTGAAGTAACAAAGAATGTAAATTAACAGAAATACTTTAGAAAAGTTAAGAATTAAATCCACAAAATATTGTTGAAATTAATTTCACAAAATTACTGAAAAAAAATTTACTGAAAGAAGACTGAAAGATCACAGAATTAAACCATACAATTAATTTTCATTCTCAGGTTGCAATCATTCTACCATGATAATTAAATGTACCCAAAGAACAGCAAACTTGGCCTCCATGCTTCAAAATCTATTTTACTTCAGTGGCATGCATTAATTGAACCTATCTTTCCTTTTAGAATTCCTTTCTAGATAGTAGTAAATGTCCACCAAATATTCATTCGTTTTCACAGAAAGGCTTTGTTTTCAGCACATCAATTAATCAAATGATAAGAACCTATTACAAGCTAGTGCTCAATATCCTCTTTCATTTCCGTTGCTACTCAAGTTTTTTGACATACAATAACAGTGTAACCTGACGTACTTTCAAGTTATTCAGAAGGTTCCGTGCAGAGCCACTTCCAATGCTGGTGCCGAAAGCAAGCTGCTTTCAATTTGATTTTATTTATTTTTATCATCTTTTTTATTAAGAACAAAAATCACCATAATGGGATATTTTTCAAAGCCATTGTAACTCTCCTTTCCCGGTCTCTGCAATTTCACTAACAATGTCTGCAGTAACATTTCTGAACATTCCTCCACAATCAGTACAATGACAACATCATTGTCACTGTGTAATGATACCTCTATTTGCATTTCTTTCCATGCAGTAATACACATCATCCTTATGCTCAGTTATTTGTAAATTTCCAATTAAAAATCACATCCCCACCCCACTGGAAATATTACATCTGCATACAGTAAAAACAGCAAAAAAAGCTACTTTTCCTAAATTGTACGTCCTTATATTTCTGGTATCTTACTGACAGAGACTGCTGCACCACACAATGCAGACAGGCTGCCAGGGCAGGTCACTGGGTTTTGTCAATGATATATAGGAATTTTGCTAGCAGGGAAAAGGAGGTGATTATCCCTCTGTATAAGGCAATGGTCAGGCCACGCCTTGAGTACTGCATACAGGTCTGGAGGCCTCATTTTAGGAAGGATGCAGATTTACTTGAGCATGTACAGAGAAGGGCAACAAGATTGGTGAGGGGAATGAAGGAATCCTCTTACCAAGAGAGGCTTAAGTTCTGCAAATTGCAGTGGCTGGAGACTAGGCACCTGCACAGTGATCTGATTGAGGTGTATAAGGCCTTGAATGGGTTGAGCATGCTGAATTCTGATGGGATCCTTCCACTTGTTCAGATTACAAACCTAAGGGGGCATAAATTCAAATTAAGAAGAGACAGATGGAGAATAGATGTGCGGAAATTTGCCTTTAGCCAGCGGGTGGTTAATTGCTGGAACAAACTTCCATCTGTTGTTGTGGAAGTTGATAGGTTGAATAAATTTAAGGAGGAACTGGACAGGCATTTAGAGGGAATGGTGTGATTTTTTTTTTTTTTTTTGGCTGATGCTGCATAAGCTCATACACCTGCTTTCTTGCATCACATGCTACTACTACTACTACTACAAATATTATGAAACAATTCAGTTACAGAAAGAAGTTGTTTATGCATGGGTATGGCACTTCCATCATTTCTACTACGAAATGATGCCTAGATATTGCACTAGCTCAAATAAGTAACACTTCTCTGGTAGAGAAGACTACTCTTACTTATTAGTCTTCTCTACCAAAGAAGTGTTACTTATTTGAAGTAATGCAATACCTAGGCAACTCGTTGTGAAGGTGTTCAAAATATGATATAAATAAACGATGCATTCATACTACCTTCGTAGTAAAAATGATGAAAGTGCCATACCCATGCATAAACAACCTCTTTCATACTCTTAGACATTCAGTCAAGAAATATTTTTCAATGCAGTTACAGATTACAGAGAACAGAATGAAGCATTTTACCTAATTTGATTTTCTCAACTTTATGAAATGTTGAACTGCACACCTAGCAGCCAAAATTTATTAATGAGAAATACATAAGACTCAAGAAAGACTTAAATCTTTCATTCTTAGAAATACATTGCATGTTTAAAATTTTCAGAACTTTCAGTAGTTTTATTAATTTTGTAAAAAAGAGATAAACTATGCTATGATACTGAGACAGAGAAAAGGTCAAAATTAGCTAGAAAAAAAAGAAAGAAAGAAAAGAGAAAAAAAGAAGAGAAGAGAAGAGAGACAGATATAGTATAGCCAGTTTGAAGAGTTGGAAGCTATGAGTACAAGAAGCCTCCTCGAGAACTTCTTGAACAGTCAGTCATTTATAATTGAATGAAGGTTATGGACTTCATTAATGTGTTTTAAATTTTTGATTTAAATTTTTCCATTTCTTTCTATGCAGTATGCATCATCCTTTTGTTTGCAAATATCCAATTACAAAACACGTTTCATTCCACTTAAAATTGAAAAATTACACCTATATACAGTTCCTTTTATTAGTTTATATCATCTCCATAAACTGTAGCAGCATTTTATTATGTTTCCATAGTTCGCTCTTAAGATTATTACAAAATTTAATGTAATATGGACTATGGACTCTAGATGTGCGAATGTATCCCCAATTCACAAAGAGGTAACAAAGGGTGACTTGTTCAATAGACTGCTGTTGGAGATAAAATAATGGAGTCATTGGTTAAAGAAGTAATGCAGGACCATCTACACAGGAATACAGTTATAGTGCAGTCACAGCATGCATCTGTTAGTGGACAATCTTGTCTGACCAACAGAGAATGCTATAACACCGTAACAAAGGATATGGAAGCAAAAAATAATTTTGATGTCATGTACTTGGATTTCAGGAAGGCTCTTGATAAAGTTGCACATAAAAGACTGCTAAACAAACTGGGGCACTGTAGCATCAAAGGAAATTTACTGGTATGGATAGCTGAGTGGGAGAAGAAGCGGTTGTCAATAGGCACTGCTCTTCTTGAACTAATATTATTAGCAAACACCCAAGTGTCCAGAGGTGGGCCATTGTTGTTTTCTATGTTTATTAATGATTGAGGTCTAAGTTTCCACATGATATGGTTGTTGTGGCAGTTAATAACAGTAATCAGGGTATGAAACTACAACAAGATCTATAAATTAGACAGACAAGCTGAGAGTGGCAACTGAAAAGTTTAAAATTGACAAATGCAAGGAACTTCATATGGGTAGCAGTAACCTCAAATTAACATACCAACTATGTGGTAGCATATTCATGTTAATGGAGAATGAAAGAGACCTGGGGTTAATTGTGCAATCAGATATGAAGTTATCTCAGCAGTGCAGACAGGCTGCCAGGATAGCCCAGCCCATGGGGCTTTTATCAATGATACACAGGAATCTTGCCAGTAGAGAAGATGATTATTCTGTTCTACAAGGCAATGCTTACACGACACCTAGAGTATTGCATACACACCTCTGGAAACCTCGTTTGTGCAGAGAAGAGCAACAATATTAGTAAGGGAACAGAAAAGCTTCAGTTTTGCAAACTGCAGCATGCATCCGAAGACTAAATGGATGGAGTAAGCTCGATACCGATAGAATCATTCCACTCAATCAGACTACGCACATCCAGAGAATAAATTCAAATTAACAAAGATGGATAGATGTGTGGAAATAGTTAATCGGCCAGTGGATAGTTGATTGGAACAAAGTTCCATCTGATAATGTAGATGTGGGCACTTTGAATAAATTCCAGGAAAACTAGACAAACTGTTAAAGGAGGATAGACAGGTGATGTGAGAAGTGATTGGAGGGTTTTTTTTTTGGCTGTTTTTGTATAAGTTACTTTCTTTCATCATTTTGCCTACTAATATTTTTCATGTTCAGTGCAGGCAAAAAAAGAGAAAACTAAGTGTTCACTTAGAGTAGCTTTCTGTCAGACCATAGATAAGTTAAAATTTGATGTATTTATATTCTGCCTTGCTCACAATCCTTTAGTCCCACCCCTTGCATTCAAGAATTATAAGATCATTCATTGAAGTTTCTGATCAAAACTTGTAAATGGCATTCAATTATACACCAAATGCCAAATGAATAAGTTATACATTAGTTGAATATCACAGCAAAAAAAAAAAAAAAAAAATAGGAAGTGACTTTCTAATTACCTCATATTTTTTTTTCAAAGGGTGATAAGAAGTTAGCCCATAATTCATTTCAAAGGAGAATAATAGATTTATATCTTGTGGAAAAAATGCCATGTGCAACTGCTTATGAATTAATCATTTAATTAGTAATTTGGCAACTTGGGGAAGAAAAGGACATCCAGAGGTGATATTAAGCACAAGGCATGGACAACTAACCATAAAATACTGACAGACAGAAGACAACCCATTGTCATACAGCACATTACCTAATCTCTTCGTCAAATTCTAGAGAGTGAGGCTGAAGTCGCAAGTGGTTAGAGGAAAATTTGGGCTTCTATGACACAAAGAAAGCTGAGTGACAATTATTCAGAGAACTTCTACTGCCCACCAATGTCAGAAGAGTAGCAGAGTACAAGCCATACTTACTGCTGAACCTTTTTGACCACTGTCTTGCAAAAAGATCATTTCCACTTGATTGGAAGACAGCTAATCTTCAACTTCTCCTCAAGAATCCGAATAAACTACCACAACAGCCAACATCATACAGACCAATCGCCCTTCTAACTGTTCTCAGCAAACTCTCTGAGAGACTCATCTTCTTCAAAATTCATAGGTATTATACAAACACAAACCTACATGTCGATAACCAGTATGGATTCCGTCAGGGGCGCTCGACAGTAGACACACTAAATAACCTGATAACATCTGCTCAATCCACACCTGAAAAATACTTCCTTGTAATTGCAGTCGACTTCACCAGGGGGTTCGACTCACTTTGGTGGCTGAGCATCCTTGGCAGGCTCAGGCAAACACAGATTCCTCAAAATCTCTACTCCTGCATTAAAAACTATCTATGTGACAGATCTATCAGTGTAGAGACTTCCTACTCCAGGGTGATCAGAAAGACCATTTTCCACAAAGTTGGTCCTAGGACCAACTTTCTGGAACATGGTCCTGGATGAGTTCCTAAATCAAGGCCTTGGGCATGCTAAGTCCCAAGCCTATGCAGACAATTTGATCCTTTCCGTGCCTGCCAGCTCAAGAGCTAAGCTTCAAATTTCTGCTAAGTGAGTACTCTGGCTCCTCCACGAGTGGGCTACCCAGCACAACCTGACAATCTCGGCTGAGAAAACCTCCAGCATCCTCCTGAAAGCGAACCTAAGCTCAACCGGACCACCGCAGATTAAGATCAATGCCACAACCATCAAGCACCGCACTCTGTTTTACAAAGCAGTCTTTATTCCAGCCATCTCATATGCTGCAGGGGTGTGTGATCACCGGGCAACTATTGTCACAATCCAGAAGAAATTAGTCACCATTCAAAGAGCCGTGCGACTTACCATCACCAGAGCCTGCTGCACAGTGAGCACTCCTGCTCTCCAAGTCCTTGCTGGAGTCCTCCCTCTAGACCTTGAAATAATTAGATACGGCATATTGTATCATCTGTCCAAAGGGATCTCCACTGCCACCATTGGATTCACCACCAAATCAGAAATCAATCGCAAGACAGAGAAAAGATGCATTCTCTCTCACCTGCAGCAGGTATGGCAGGACATATAGAAGACATCCACTAAGGGAGCAATTACAAAAAAATTCATCCCTGAAATAATGTTCACATTCCCAAAAGCCCCAAGCTGGTTTTCCCCTGGCTTGTACATAACGTACCTCCTCACAGGCCATGGGTTGATACAAAAAAAATTAACGTCTCTGGGCATCACAGATGTGGCACAGTGGCACTGATGAGTCTTGGCACCATATAATGTATGACTGTCCTGACTATGAAGACTTGAGATCTATTCTGATCACAAAGATTATTAATTTGCCAAAGAACCAAGAACATATACTAATTCATACCCATGACAATTATAAATACTTCACCACTTTTGAACAGGATGTCTTCAACAGATGAAGTACATTAAGGAGCCTAAACCACCAAGGCCAATCAATACCTTGAGACAGATTCTGGGCACCCCTCTCCAGTAGTATCAACCACCAACCTCATTGAAGCTCGATTAGACTGAAATTCAGTTCCTTCATCCAAGTTCCATCAGGCTGATATCTGCAACTGAATCTGCAGGCAAGATCAACTGGTACATGATCCCACTCAAATCAAGACTCTAAACCCAGACACTAGAAACCAGCAGCTTTTCTGCCACAAGCCACATTGGCAATCAAACCAAGCACTCTAGCGTGGTTTTCTTTTACTCTCCTCCCCGGCCAGGGGAGGAATTGGTAGCTGTCTCCTCCTCCCCTGCCATCCCCTTCTTCTGCTTCGTGAGGCATGTGCTTGCCTATGACTTCCTGGGGTCACCTTCTCTATCGTCCCCGTACCTCTGTCTTTCCCCCCAGCCTTCAGCCTCCCACCCTATTCTGTCTAACTCACAGTGTACACCCCACACAATTTATCAATTAATAACATCCAAATTTAAACCATGCTTATATAAACCTCTCTTAGCCTTTTATATTCTAGTGTTAACCCCCTTTTTTTTTATTTATTTATTTTTATATATATATATTTTTTTTATTATTATTATTTTTTTTTTCCCACGTAGACCCCACTGGAATCTTTGAAAACTAAGTGGCAGAGCCTGCCAGAGCACACAAAAAATCTCTGGGGAGGCAGGCACCTGACCTGCCTCCCAGGGCCGGTAGGGTAACGGTAGGTCCCAATGGCTAAATGGTCAGAAGAACAATTGTACACAACACTACACATCTATCCCCTCCCCACACACTTTTTAAATCTCCGGCCTTCACAGAGTTCTGTGCTACACAAACAGAGTACACAATGTGGAGATGGGGGAAACCCCCTGGTGCCATCAGACAACTAACACACTTTGCACTTTACCCACCAATGTTTGATAACAAAAACAGATGCACAATGTAGAATGGAATGGTAGTCCAAAGCACACCATACCATGGATCAATGGAAATAAGGTCCTGTGGAACAATTTCACACCGCACATTCTTTCAGTCTGATACAAGTATTGGGTAGTGAGGATAACTGATTATGCTCACTACTTGAATGTATTGTCCTGACTGTGAAATTGGGAACAGGATATGACACCACAATCTTAGGTTTCCATTGGACTACATCCACCAGTTGCAATGCATGGAATTGAATGTCACAACCTACAGTGATGTTCTAGACAAATCCGTATGCCCTTCACATTGTGGCACTTTTATGGAAGCAACGCTTACACCTTCCAACATGACAAAACTATCTTAAATATCCCAAAGCAAGGATTGTGAATAGGTACTACTTTGAAGAGAACACCACAGTGGCCATCACAAAGCACCAAACTCATCTGAAGTGAATATCTTTAGGATAAACTGGATTGCACAACTAGGGTAAGGCCAAGATGGCTCTCTTTGCTAGTGGAGCTCATGAATGCTTCAAAGGAGAAGTATAAAATAGTAAAATACCTTCTACAGTGTGCCCTAAAGCAGTCATTATAGCCAAAGGTGAGCCAATATTCTATTAATTTTTTAATATGCACACACGACGAGAGAGACAGAGGGAATAACCCACTTTTTTTTTTTTTTTTTTTTTTAATTTCAAGAATCCACGGGTAGGGGAAGCAACAATAGTGAGGGAAAAGGTGATTTCAGTTAAATTATACTGATTTCTTATATTATCATTTAAGCACCAACTATATTTTAGTTTTTTCTTCAAAAGGAAATAATTAAATATCATTAAGAGAATCCAAATTGGAATATAATATTTATAAACAGGATCATTATAATCTGATATGTAAATGCATCACTATGTATGTAGCTATAATTGCAAACTGAAAGTTTTCTCACAAAAACATAGTACGTCATATTGTGGGATCAAATTACAAGCTAAATCTTTGAATAACTAGCACTCTCTCCCATACAGGTTAATATAGTCTTACTTATTATCTATGAGGGCATTAACCATACAATTCTTTTACACAACATTTCAGATTGCCTTTATAGATGCATATAGAAGAATATTTCACCTGTACTAATTGTACCATGTTATATATCACCCATAGCTTGAAGCTTTTTAGCTCAAAATTTATTCAGACAGAAATGCTTAATTAAATGAGGAGAAAGGCAGTAACAGAAAAGGAAAAAATTCATTCGTCCATATTTAAAAAAAATAATAAAAGGGGAAAAATAAGTGATTTTAGTTACCTGATGTTGATTTCTTGTGTCATCATCTACACACAAACTATATTTTGGTTTTCTTCCACGTTTTTTTGGTCCTGCTCCACATTTTACTTGGACCCTAGATTGAACATTTGTCGAGGTAGGAAGGTTAACAGTAGTACAATTATTTGATGTGCTAGAAGCTATATCAGGCTGAAATGAGGATTCCTGTTTCTTTATGCATAAATTTAAAGGGGCAGGCATATTGGCATCATCTTCATCAACAGTAGTTGCAGTTGAAACAATTTTTCCTGTTGATGGTATATGAGATGAGGAAAGAGAAGAAGCTGAATGGGCAGGACTAGGTGCTTGTTTGCTTGAAGAACTACTTCGGTTAGAACCAGTGAGTGAATTTTTTGTAGAGGTAGTTAATTTTTTTGCCTACATAAAGAAGTAAAAATTTTAGAAGTGCATATTTTTACTGTTTAAGAGAATATACATATTTTTATTTTGTTTCTCCTAATAAGCAGCTTTGCATACAGTCAGCATGAATGGCTATTTACCTTCTGAGTTCAAGACCTTTTGCAGCTAAGACAGATTTATCTTAAGACCATCTTACTTATCAAACCTAAACCATTCACACTCTCTGATGGTTTCACAGTATAGAAACTATCAGCAGGAAGTAATCACACAGTTCTAATTTAGAAAGTGAAGAAAAAGGATGCAGCTGTTAAATGTAAAGGCAAGGTTTTAACTTCAAGAAGTGGACCATGACTGTTTAAGACACCATATGGCCTCTTTCAACTGGGCAGTCAGCACAGAGGATGAATAGAAAGGATCTAGGGAATACATTTAAACAATTAGTTACAGGAGCAATGAATGCATATATAGAAGAAGAAGAATAAAAAATTAATCAGACTGGACCTTCGCATAACCCAAAAAACATTAAATAATCCACCTGATGTTCGTAATCAAGTGAAAAGGTACTCTGCAATGATCCTTACAGACAAAAGACACTCCATTGAGAGGAGAGGCTGTATGAGTGAGGATGAGCAGTATGAATTTTGCAATAATGAAATTACGGAACACAATTTTATTAGAAAAAATTGTTTAAAGATAATGGCAAGATAAGGCTCTCTGAATTTTTACCCATAATTTTACCCATATACCCATAATTTAGAGGGAGATGGTGAGAGAGTGAATCGAACAATAAGTTAATGAGAGTATCACTGCCAGTAAAGATTCCTCTGGATTGGAGAAGTTCCATACACCAATACATATAACTGACCAATAGTCTGACATCGGGGATGTGATAAAATCATGGAATCAATGACAGTGTAATACTCAGATATTCAGATAAAAAAGTAATTCAGAAAGACATGCAGCATAGTTTGTCTTAAGGAAAAAATCCTGTTTAACTAACATGGTCAGCTATTTTGACAATTACTCATGAGCTAGATTTAGGAAATAATTTCAAAAATTATTTATTTTGATTCAGTCCCTCTTGAGAGACAAGTCAATAAACGGGAACATGTTGTGAACATAGGATTGGATTGGAGAGTGACAGAAAAGCAGGAGGCACATGGTTGTGATTAATGTATACTCTTCAGAATGGTCTAATGTTAGAAGTGACTCTCCCCGAGCATTGGCCATGGGACCACAATTTCTAATTTTCATAAATGACATCAACAAAGCGATACATGGGTGTGTAAAATTTGCAGATGAGAGATTTTTAATGATTGTGACAACTGGCACCCCTCAAAATGACTTAGATAGGCATCAAGGAATAATCAATCAGAAAAGTAGCAGCTATTTTTTAAAATGACAAAATACCAGGTGGTCTTACACATGGACAATAAGCACCCCACAATAACTTGCAAGGGCTGAATTAAACACAATAGAAGGATATTTAGGAGTTACATACAGAAAAAAAATGAAGTTCTCTGTGCAGTGCAAACAGGTGATAAGGAAATTTTGTGGTGCTTTTCCATGATTTTTCAAACACCTGCTTGTAGATTATGGGAAGTCAGAACTTGGCAATGAAGCACCTTAGAGAAGAAATGACTGAGATCTATAAGGCTCTGGGAGGGAACATCAAAATGAATGAGTGCGAAATTTTTGCTGTTATAAATGTGCAATAAATTTGAATTATGGGAAAAGAGGTTTAGATAGGATTAGAATGTAGGAAGATTTCTTTTATTCAAAAATGTGTTATTTACTGAAATAAGTTAGGTCTGTGGGCAGTTAAGGCTGAGAGCCTGGGGAAACTGAAAGCTCAGCTGGAATTTGGGGAGTACAATGTGTACAGAAAGGATAGACCAGATAGAAATGGAGGAGGGGGTTATGCTGAAAGTTATGATTTTTTTTTTCTAAAAGAGCATGTTCAGGAGACAAGCGGAGGAAGTAACTCTTGATCTGATTGTCAGCAGTGATTATTCATGCATTAAGAATCTGCAGATAAAGGAATCACTAGGTGGCAGTGATCACACTGTAATGATGTGGGATTACTCAAAGATGTAACTACCATCAGGGATAAAGGGAATGGTTTTACTTTCAAAGAGGTGACTACAGTGGTCTCAGACAGTTTTTCAATTTTATACAATGGGACCAACTGATGTTACCAACCAACAGCAAATTCTAAATGGGAAGCATTCAAGGAAGAAATCTTGGAAGCTATTAGGATTTTTGTTCCAAATAAGAAATACTAGGATTTTTGTTCCAAATAAGTATTTCTTATTTGGAACAAAACTCCTAGTAGGTTTAGGCCTAAATGGATGGCAGATGAACTAATGACACTCATGGAAGAGAAACAAAATGCACAGGATGCATAAAAATTACAGGAGACAGAAATATGAGAAATCTTTGGCAAAGGATGCAAAGAATTCTTTCCTTATGAAAACTCTAGAAGCAAGGGGATGAATCACATTGGTCCACTTGATATCAGTGTTTCAAATGTTGATGTTTTTTCTCAGGAAGCTCACAAACTCGATGAGTATTTTGCATCTACAGTTAGACAGTTTATATATATGTATATAGTAAAGGAAGAAACAAAGAAAATAAGTAAACCTGTCGCCATAATTATGAGAGCATCTTTGGATTCAGGGAAGGTCCCCATGGACTGGATCTCCCAATTCACAAAGGGAGATCAAAAGGTGACGAGTGATTACGGACCTGTTAGTTCAACTTCTCTTCCGTAGAAGATAATGGAGCCACTGGTTAAGCAAGCTTTGCAAGATCATCTAGACAAGACTGCAGTAATAGTCCAGACACAGCATGGGTTTGTTAAGGGGAGGTCTTGTCTGACCAATTTGATTGTATACTACGATGTGGTCACAAAGGAACTGGATGCAAAAATTAATTTTGATATCATATACAGTAGACCCCCACTTTACAATTGATTCACTTTACAATCAAATCAGTTTACGATAGACTCTCCGTTCACTATATGATATATGGTAAGCGTCGGTCATTGTGATCACATTTGCAAATTGAATTTTATTTTTATTAAATGGCGATTTTCATAAACAAAAATAGGAGGAATATTATTCACAGGCTATAAAAGAAAAGATATAAAGCACAAATTTATTATATTGCCAATTAACAAAATTAAACAATACGTGAAAATGGGAAGAATATTATCTACATGTTACGAGGGGAGGTCTTGTCTGACCAATTTGATTCTATACTACCATGTGGTCACAAAGGAACTGGATGCAAAAAATAATTTTGATATCATATACAGTGGACCCCCACTTTACAATTGATTCACATTACGATCAAATCAGTTTACGATGGACTCTCCGTTCACTATATGATATGTGGTAAGCGCTGCTCATTGTGATCACATTTGAAAATTGAATTTTATTTTTATTAAACGGCAATTTTTATAAACAAAAATAGGAGGAATATTATTCACAGGCTATAAAAGTAAAGATATAAAGCACAAATTTATTACATTGCCAATTAACAAAATTAAACGATACGTGAAAATGTGAAGAATATTATCCACAGGTTACGAAAATAAAATTACACTAATGTACATAGCTTAATTTCTATTGTAATATGTACATGTTAATTGATATTTCTGTTCACTAACTTTTTTTTTTTTTTTTGTTGTAAAATTTAAAACAGTAAAAATGATAACCAATCAATAAAAAAAGAGCATGGCACACACAAATTGCAACTAACACAATAAGCGCAAGTCAGATATGGAGTAACAAGTTTACGAATTTTAAAATGTAGGAGTGAAGAGAAGATTCTGAAAACTTATTTTATGTTTTTTATATGATTGAAGAGGAAGCAGAAACACATTTCACTATAATAACGTAAAAACCCACAGAATTCCAGCTATAGGTATTATCGCAAATGCAATAAGATCAAGTTTGCTACTCGTTTATAATAGATTGCACTAACAGAAAAGCCCAATGAACAGGAAACTGCAAATTGTTTTTATTGTTTTATTGTAGCAACCTCCAGAAATGTGGTTTAGAAAAATATCACAAAGCAGTTCAAAATTAATTTTTATAACTGAACATATGATAACGATTAAAGTATAGTGCATATTAATGATTTGAATTGGTTTTCTGAAACCTGATTCTAGTAAAAGGGCTGATTCTATTAACCAGTGACCATGTTAAGAGGTTCTTAACTTATTTCAATTTATGATGGGCTTTGCTTACGATTGTCTCCAACAGGACTATGTGGTCCTGCCTCTCAGCCAATAGCAGCCTTCGTAAACGTGTTCCTGCATGTTTAGAGTAGTATAGCATTAAGGGAAAGTTTCTGCTATGGATAAAGGGATGGTTGAGTGGGAGAAGACAGAGTAGTAATCAATAGACACTTCTTTTCATGGACTATTGTCATTAGTGGGGCCCCCAGGGTTCGGTGTTGGGACCATTGTTGTTCTGTATATTTATTAATGATATTGATGAAGGATATATCAGGTTTAATGTCCAAGTTTGCAGACTATATGAGGGTAGGTAGGGTTGTTCATGATAAGGACAGTATGCTACTGCAACAGGATCTAGAAAAGTTGGGTAGATAGACAGGTGGCAAGTGAAGTTTAACATTTACAAATGCAAAGTACTGCTTATCGGTAGCAGTAACCCCAAAGTAACAGTACTACACTCAAGCTAGCAGAGAATGAAAAAATACCTGAGTGTAATTGTGCAGTAACATATGAAGTTTTCTGAGCAGTGCAGACGGGCTGCAAAGTAGCTCATGGAGACTTGTCAATGATATAGAGGAATTTTGCTAGCAGGGATAAGGAGGTCATCATCCCCTTGTATAAGGCAATGGTCAAGTCGCACCTTGAGTACTGTATAAAGGTCTGCAGGTCTCATTTTAGGTAGAGCTGATGGAACAAGTACAGAGAACGGCAACGAGATTGGTGACTGGGACAAAGGGTTGCACTTACCAAGAAGGGCTTAAGTTATGCAAATTGCAGTGTCTGGAGACTAGGCACCTGCGAGGTGATCTAAATAAGGTGTATAAGGGCTTGAATGGTTTGAGCAAGTTCAATGCTAATGAGATTCTTCCTTTAGTTCAGATTACGCACCTGATGGATCATAAATTCAAATTGAGGAAAAATAGCTGTAGAATAGTTGTGTGGAAGTTTGCCTTTAGCCAGTGGGTGGTTGATTGCTGGAGCAAACTTGTTTTCTTGAATCATATGCCTCTACTAATGCTAATGCTATGTGAGAAGAAAAAATATCTGTGTGAAGGTAGTTTATTTCCTTTTTTTAATTTTAACTATTTATATATTTTATTTTTTATTGTAATTATTATTTTTTGTTTGCTATTATTAATCTTTTTTGTTGGCTTGGGCTGTTGCAGCAAAAAATCTGCATCTTGCTTGTACTATTTGGTTAATACCACTATTCTCTGTCCACTTCCCATATCAGTGAACATTAGCCAGTGAACTAACCATGACATTTACAAAAGGTGGAGTGTAAAATTTCAACAAAAAAGGTGGCTGAAATTGTAACACAAACCTGACCAGAACACTGTAACAAAAGCTTATAGTCCTTGGAT
Source organism: Mastigoproctus giganteus (assembly GCF_048544385.1). Lineage (NCBI taxonomy): Eukaryota > Metazoa > Arthropoda > Arachnida > Uropygi > Thelyphonidae > Mastigoproctus > Mastigoproctus giganteus. The sequence goes on from NC_143588.1 coordinate 51,851,671, forward strand.
TGTGTGAGATACAAGAAACAAAGGATAACAAGAGTAATAGTTCATAATTTGGATGCTGGACAACCTAATTCTCAACCACCAGATACATGGGATGAATAGTTAACACCGTTGGCACAGATTTTCTAGGAACAACTTTCCTGAGGGTCAAAGAGTGAGGTGGAAATGCAGGGTAGGTGGGGAGAGACGTAGTTATAAGGCTTAGGTATGAAGGGTTTCAGCCACTATTGTGAGGGACAATTACCCTACCCTTCTTTCTTCTGTTCATTATCAGTTTGAACAAAGGTAACATTTAAATATTCTATTGTTACGAACCATCGGTGAAAAGTAGAGACGCTAAGACTTCAGCAATGTTCCTTTTTTGAACATATTTTTGAACACTGTTTGAAATAATGTTCAAAAATATATAGCATTAATTAACATAAATGAAAAGGTGAACATAATTAATCACAAATACTTGGAAAGATGTTTCCTCCAGCTGTTATCACAATAGTTCAGTTTAGCTGTTCATGACAGTAAGTTTCCTTCAAAGTCTTCACTATATGCAACAGACTTTTGGTTTTCTCTATTTATAAGCATCACCGATAAACATAGTACAAATATATAATTTGAAAAACATAACTTGAATGAAATCCCAAAAATACCTTTGTAGTAGCCTAGAAACTTTTTTAATGTAAAACTATTAAAAAGTTTCTATAATTATAATTGCTTTTATACATAAATAGGGTCAAACTGATTGAAATCAATAACATGAAGAATCTTTCCACAGAATCTTAACAACAAGAATCTTTCATTTCTCAAGTGTATGTAATAATTACCATGGTTCCTAAAATTTATCAGTATACAACAAAAAAAAAAAAAAAAAAACATTTATAATTTTCCCATCAACCATATTATTTCAAGACAATAGATGGCAAAATTGTCTATGACCATATGTACATATATGCCAACTATCCCGTTACTGTGTGTTTTAGTCTAGTATCCAATGTTTTACAAATACTGTTATATACTATTTTGAAAACATTACACAATTACCAATGAATAAAAATGCAATATATTCTGAGTCTTTGTAATAGCATAGATAATATCGATTTGTAAAGTAAACACTGCAATTACATTGGTCTACATATAAAATGTTATGAAAATGAAAGTACCCAATCTTGACTAAATTCATGCTGCTGAACATGAGTTACATTAAAATTCCTCGATTGGCTCTTGTTTTTGAATTACAGTTGGGGTATATTAGCAAGTTACTTTACATTATCAAATATGGCTCTCAGCAAAACACATGGCAACACCGCACTTTCAGTACCACCACACTCTTATCGTGTGATCAGCAACTGTTGCCTTGCTCTGCATCGTGTGATAAGTTGCTGCCTCAAAGGAGTCGACTCTGTTGCAGTAATCCTTGAATATGGATAGGTACTGGATGATTTGTTCTCAGTTAATGGTTGTTCTCTGAGATGAAATTCTTACTTTTTGCACAATATTTGTGTTGTGTAAGATTAATATGCCCGTAATTGTGTAAATATTCTGGATGACTTCTGTTATTTAAGTGGAGAAGTCATGTTAACTTCAAGAAAGCTTCCCTTAACTCAAGCCATAAAAAAGGCCTACTTGTACTTTGGGTGTAAAGTAGGCGACCAAGACAAGAACTGGACTCAACACATATGCCACACTACCTGTTCATCAAAACTCAACTTGTGGGCGAATCGAAAGGGACATTTTATGCCTTTCGAAGTGCCTATGATATGGAGGGAGCCAACAAATCATGTCACAGACTGTTCCTTCTGTATGGTGCCTCCTATTAGAAAAGGGGTAACAATGAAGAAAAAGTGGACAGTGACATACCCAAGTATACCATCTGCAATTCTTCCCATGCCTCATGGTCAAGTACTACCTATTATTAAACCACCCAACCATTTTCTGTACACTCTGATGAAGATACTGATGAACATCAACTTGATAAACATGCCTATGTCAAGGGATCCACCATTTGGTCCAAAACATTATCCTTCTGAACCACATAAGATCACAGAAAGTGAGCTTAATGAGCTAATCAGGGATCTCTAACTGGCGAAGAATAAGACAGAGCTTTTGGCCTCGATGCTACAACAGTGGAATCTTCTAGATCATTCTGTGAAAGTTACATTTCATACTCATAATAAAGACTATGATAAATTCTAACAAAAGAAGGTGAACTCACTGTTTGTAAGGATGTTGATGGTCTACTGGCAGCAATGAACATAAGGCACATTCCAGAAGAATGGCGACTACTTATAGACGCTTCTAAGGTTAGCCTTCAGGCTGTGTTATTACACAATGGAAATATGCTACCTTCAATACATCTTGTGTATGCCGTCCACAAAAAAGAAACATATGCAAACAGGGAGAACATCTTCTTAGGTGTACACTATCAGAAGTATCAGTGGCGATTTAAAGGTAATCACCATTTTATTAGGACTACAAAAGGATTACACTAAGTATTGTTGCTTTCTCTGCAAGTAAGATAGCCGTGCCAAGGATATGCAATACGAGAAGAGGAATTGGCCTCAACGAAAATCATTAACACCTGGAGTGAGGAATGTAGCATTTGAACCACTGGTAGATCCAAATGAAGTTTTGCTTCCAACACTCCACAAACTGGGATTTGTGAAAAATTTCGTGAAGGCTTTGGAAGTTAACTGTCATGCATTCACATACTTGCAAGACGAATTCCCAAGACTTAGTATAGAAAAGATTAAGGCAGGTGTTTTCACTGGTCCACAAACAAGGCAACTTTTCAAAGACGAATAGTTCCAATGTGTCCTTAGTGATAGCGATAAATCAGCATGGAAAGCCTTTTGAAATGTTTCGACTTGTTTTCTAGGAAATGTTACACTACAGGCAGATTGGGGAATATCTCATTACTTCTTAAGAAAAACTGGGGTGCAACACGTCATCGAAGATGAATTTCTTGCACTCACACCTGGATTTCTCCCCAGCAAACTCTGGTGCCATCAGTGAAGAACATGGCGAGCACTTTCATCAACACATCACAGCAATTAAACAAAGATACAAAAGCAAATGGAGTGCTGTCATGTTAGCCGATTATTGTTGGGTGGTGAAAAGGGATGCTCCCGAAGCTGAATACAAGCGAAGGGTGAAAAGGTCCCGTATTTGATACAGGTATGTTCGTAGCTACATCTTACTGCCATATAAATATAAAAAACTATATTTGTCGAAAACAAGAGCCAATCTGCCATTTTAAGCACTATTTCTGTGTTTAGCACCCCAAAATCTATAAGGTAATCTTACTTTCATGCCCGTAACAAGATATGACCCAAAATTTGTTGTTCAGTGTTAAGAAACCTGAAGAACATAAAAAGGAGCAGTGTAAATACTATTTTCCAAAAATGTAAATTCAGGTGAATGATTACTTAAGGCATCCTGAAATTTAATAAATAACTGCTGGGATGACAATATGCATATCTATATCTCCTTTGTAACAATCAGTTATAGATAGGGCTAAACACACCTATAAAACATCATACAACCAACTATATACCTGAGATTCTGACTTAAGCAATGAGCTTTCCTGAGAGGCTTGTTTTAATTCCTGAACTTTTCTTCTCAATTCTTGCTGTTGTTTCTTTAGTTTTGCTAGCTGCCGCTGTTGCTTTTCCCTTTCTTCATCATCATCATCTTCACTAGAACCACTGGAACCACTACTGCTTACACTACCACTGCTACCGCTGCTGTTATTGCTATCACTTCCACTACTTGTACTACTTGAATCATCAGTGTGGCTTTCACTTTCTGTACTCAAATCATGACTGGATGATTTCTGTAAAGTAACAAAACTGGGTAGTTTTCAAACATTTGTCATAAATATGTTTTACAAAAATGCTTGGTAATTCCTGATATACAATCCAAACAGTTACTACACAAATTAGATCATCAATCATTCTTAAGCCAGAAAAGATCATATTTGCATAAAGTGACCAGACATGCCGGATTACGCGGGACAGTCCCGGATTTAAGTTGTTTGCCCCACATTACAAACTGTCCCAGATTGGACATGTAGCCTCCATACTTATATCACGAACCACAATTTTGCATTTTTTATTTTATTCTGCATCCTTGCATTATCTGTGGGAAAAAGCTTTGAATACATTTCAATAAACAATAAAATGAAGTGAATTGATGTGGATGAGAAAGAAAATGGGCTTTTTGACAAGATATCCTATTTAAAAAAAATATGCTGATGACTCAAAAATAAAAGAATGGGATGACGCAAGAATGCCAACAGATATGAGGTGAGTCAAAATATTTAAACATTTTTAACACAAGGGACATACCATGCAGGCATTTGAAAAGAGTAATTGGATTTGCTTTATGTTTGCCAGTGGTGCAACGGAGAAAGAGTTTTTTCTGTAGTAAATAAGTTGTGGACATGACTGTAGAAACACTGAAAGCAATACTACAAGTTAAGTGCAATTTTGTTAATTCTTGTGAACAATTTTACAAAGAAATAGGAAATAATGAAGAATTAAGAAAAATTCACTCCGTAGAAAAATATAAAATAAAAATGACAGAAAAATATAAGGGAGGGGGTAAAGAAGAAAAGGGTAGTGTTGAAGCAATGTTCCTAAAATAATTTAGAAATCAAGCCAATTATTTAATTTATATTGTTTTTATTGTTAAAAGTAGTATGCATTTTTATTATTATTAATTCACAGTAATACCTGCATAATACAGGTATTCCTGTGAAATGAACCAAAATATATAGGAAAATATAAATGAATAAATAAAGATAGGCTATGTTGTTGTTTTTTTTATTTTAAGTGTGATATTTTATTTTATAAGTTTAATTCAAAGAATTTAATTTATATTTTAAATGCGAATATTTTTTCTAAATAAAAAATTTTAAAAAATCTATGTGTATATTGTTTTCAGTTGGCAGGGGGGGGGGGGTTGTAAAATTGATTTCCTGCATTGGAATACTAAGGGTCTGGTCACTTTATATTTGCAGGAAATTTATTAGCCCTAAAGAAAACACTACTTATTATTAATAATATATTTTTAATAATATAATGGATTTAACATGCACAATTAACTTACAGTCTGATCGCAAAACTGGACATTCCAGCACAGAGCTTGCCAAAGATAGAATGATTCATACTACATGAAGTGTGGATTTTACATACTACTTCACTTTAGAAAATCACTTTTAACATTACAAGAACAATGTTTGTATGTTGTAGAATATTCATAATAAATTGTTTAAAACAATATGATATGAAGTTTCTACATAAGCATGTTAAAGATTTGCAGAATACATTTTTGATTTCTAGTACAGATAAAGTGATTAAGAATTTTAGTATAATTTGTAAAAAAAAAAAAAAAAAATTCATGTAGACATATTAAGGAAAGAACTGAAAACCTATAAGTAACCATATGCCAAGCAAACCCATAAGATAAGTTTTCACAATTAACACCACATAGGGAATGTGATGCTGCTGCATTGAATGCAGAGGAACATTCCATGCACAAAATAACTAAAAGGACTCACTGGCATCATTCTAAAGTTGCATGTTTATTACAAAAATTATCAGAAACTGGCAGAATAAACGGAAAAAAAGGAAAACAATGTCCAGAAATATCTTCTGCAGGGCAGGACAGATTTCTGGTCGATCTGTGTGTCCAAAACAGAAGATCCTCATGGACAGATCTCAAAACAGCATGAGAGAAAGAGGATACAAGAGAAAAGGCAAGTACTGCTATAGTGCTTAGCTGCCTTTTCTCACCCTGACTGGTAGGATGTTGCCCAAGAAACAAGACACTTTTGATGGAAAAAAAAAAAATGAAAACCTGGCATCTAAAGTGGGCAAAAAGAGCATGGTACTTGGTGTGAGGATCAGTGGAAAAGTGTTATTTTCTCTGTCAATCAAAATTCACCTTGCATGGTTCAGCCAGCCAGCAGACAGATAAAGAGAAAAAGAATTTCATCCTAACTGTATCATCTATACAGTGAAACATTTATCAAATAATATGGGGTTGTATTTCACATAGAAGAGTTGGTAATCTTGAATTTGTGAAGGGTACAGTAAATGCTGAGGTGTACAAGGGCATTCTTGAAAGTTACTTCCCGCAATTAGTATTCACTATGGGGATTTTCTAATTGCATTTTTCAGGATAACTCTGCTTCATGTCAGAGCCAAAACCATTAAGCAAAAGTTTTAAATTTATGAAATGTTATAAAAAATAGAATTTATTTCACTATCTTTACTGTCCACGATTGCAAAAAGGGTTGAAGGATAAATCAATTCACACAATCACATAGCCTAGGAACAGTCCAGAACTCAATCCAATCCAGAGTTGTTGTTGTTTTGGTTTTTAGGAGCATTAGCAACTAAGGCCATATTGCTCCGGGATATGCGGAGGTCATTCCCTTAACCTTTCCGCATCCTCCATATTTGGTGATCACAGGCTCGAACCCTGGTCTAATCAAGAAGTTTATGCTACGCACTGCTGCTCCTGCCCATCCGGCTATGGAGGTGCCAACCCTAAGCTCAATTACTGGAACAAAATGGGTGTTTTAGTCACACAAAAGAAACAAAAAAACACTAGAAAGCTGCAAGAGACATCAATCCACGTTTGGTACCATGAGATTTACCAGAAATACATTCGGAACCTTATCTAGTCAGTGCCAAGAAGATGTGCAGCAATTACCAAAGAAAGAGGTGGGCCAATGAAAGATTGGTATTAATTTTATTGTGTTTTCTGGTTATATAGTATTAGTAATGGCCGCATGGTGCAAGAAAGCCTATGGCTTATGCTGCACCAGCCAAAAAAAAAAAAAAAAAAAAAAAAATCCGAACAAAACAATGATAAAAACAACAAAAAATAAATAAATAATAATAATTAATTTTTAAAAAAAAAAAAAAAGGAAATTAAACCTATCATCCTATGCGCTTCCCTTACCCAAAAGTACTATCCAGATGACCTTTGAATTCCCCCAAACTGTCAGCCTCTACCACCCATGTAGGCAACTTATTGCCGTATTTTATAACTCGCTGGCTAAAATAAAACTTCCTGCAGTCCAATCTAAACGTTTCCCCCATAACTTGAATTTATGTCCCCTAGTTCTAGCATCATTTATAATCTTGCAAATTTCATCCTCATTCATTTTATTGATGCCTCTCAGAGCCTTAAACAGCTCAATCAAATCTCCTCTAAGGTGTCTACTTTCCAAACTCTGCAACGCACATATTCAAAGTCTTTCTTCATAAGGACACCCTTTTGCCGATCTCACCAGGCGAGTTACCCGTCTTTGCACCCTTTCAAGAAGCTCTCCCTTAAGATTATAGGGTATATTCCATCAACTCCAGTAGCCTTACTAGTCTGTAGGCTCGAAAGTTTTTTTCATTAAATAAAATTGCGAAATTTCAATATCATTAATTACATATTTTTTAACTTCGCTCCCACAATTTCCCATTGCCACAAAATGTTTTTCATTTGTAAATATCGATGCAAAATAACTGTTGAGTTCATCTGCAACGGCAGCTGGTGTATTTAATACTATCCCCTTTCCCTTACGTAAAGGTCCGATCTGGTTTGTCCTGCTCTTCTTGGCATTTATATATGTGAAGAATTCTTTATCCCCCTCTTTGCTCTGTTTGCTAGTGATTTCTCATAAACTGCCTTTGCCTGTCGAAACTTTTCTGTGGCTCTATTACACATCACCTTGTAGCTGTTATAGGCTTCAGTACTCTTTATTGCTCTGTAACCTTTCCATGCCACCTTTTTCTGCTCAAGTAATGTGGCAACTTCACTATTCATCCAACTTGGAACCCTCCTCGTGGAGTATTTTTTTAATGGTATATACGCATTCAAGGCCTCTGTGATTAATGTTTTAAAAGCGTACCACAGTTCAATTGTATTCATTCTCTGTGTGATATCTTCACAGTTAATAGAGGCCATGTAGTACCTTTAGGCATCGTAATTTCCTTTTTTGAAATTAAAACCCATTCCTTTGCCTTTTACTTCTACTACCGCTCTCGTCATCATCCACCGTAGAACTCAGTGATCACTTCCTGCTACTGGTTCTCTACTGTCAGCCCTGTTATGTCATCTGATTAATGTGTGATGATGAGATCTAGGATATTCTTTTCTCTAGTACTTTCCCTGACATGCTGATACAAATAACAGTCATCTAGTTGATTTAAAAATTTTGTTCCCCATGTCGAGTTTCCTTCCCATTTATTCCAATCAATTAGAGGCAAATTGAAATCACCCTTAATAAGGCATTGACGCTTACTTGCCCATTCCATTTGCATGTAGAGGCTTTTGTCATAATCTTCACAATCACCTGGTCTGTAGATTACTCCTACTCGCATTATACCTTTGTTTCCAACTAACTCAAACCATACAGACTCTATACTAGTATGTGAAATTTCTGAATCCGGGAAAGCTATTGTCGCACTCAGGCTGCTTCTGATAAGAAGCATTACCCCACCACCCCTTCTATCTACCCTATCCTTCCTAAATACGTTATACAAGCCTTACTTAAACTCATCATCCCCAATTTCTGGGTGGCACCACGTCTCTGTAAGCCCTATTATGTCCGTGTTACTTGTTTTAACCAGCAGTTCGAATTGGCTCATTTTATTGATGACACTTCTAACGTTACTGTATAAACAATTAAGATTTACTGTTCTTGTATATTTAATAACCCTAACACAACCCTTGAAGTTTTTTAGGCTCTCTTCGCTGATATTAGCTACCCGCTCACGTGAAACGTCTTTGCCCCCAGAACATCTAGATAATACGTCCAGTTGGGGTAACAGATAAGAACTCTTAAGGTATGTGCAAGAGTTACTCTGACCAATATTATCAGATAAACGCGTATCAGTATTACCCACATCCTCCCTAACTATCAGTTTCCCTGAACCTTTAAGGTATCCTCAATAATACTGGCAAAAACTTTTGCGCCACCTTTGTTTAAGTGTATCCCGTCTCTACAAAACAAATTCCTTCTACCTATAAGTGTGGGCCATGCTGATAGAAATTTCTCCCCTAAAGCCTTCCAGATTCCTTCAAGTCTTGAGTTAATCCACAAGGCTCTTAACATATAATCCCTCCTATCATGTCTGGGCAGAATTGCAGACACATAGACATTGTGGCTGCATGTCATCCTAGTACAAGCAGCAAAGTAAGGCAAGAAAAATAATAATAAAAAATAACCATAAGTAATAAGCTGTTATTTTGGAGAATAGTACTTATTTTATTGTATATTTACCCACAAGGCATAAAAGTAATTTTTCTTTGCAATTAATAGCTTCATATGTGCATTGTTATTACTCATTCACAATTACAAGCCCTATCCCCATCACAAAGGAGGCTGATGGGCTTACGCAGTCCTTCCGGACAGCGTTGAGCATGCTGATTCCTTCAGTGTAGCGCGCATGCAGCCCCGGACATCTAAGGGCATCACAGACCTGTTATTGCTCTGTTTTGTGCGGCTAAACGCCGCTTGTCCCTCTAAGAAGACGGACCGACTTCAGTGATCAGTCCCCTATTTAGTAGGCTAGAGTCTCATTCGTTATCAAAATTAACCAGACAAATTGCTCCACCAACTAAGAATGGCCATGCACCACCACCACCCACTGAATCAAGAAAGAGCTCTTAGTCAATGCTTCCAGTGTCCGGGCCGGGTAAGTTTTTCCATGTTGAGTCAAATTAAGCCGGAGGCTCCACTCCTGGTGATGCCCTTCCGGGCATCACCAGGATTCCTTTAAGTTTCAGCTTTGAACCATACTTCCCCCGGAACCCAAACACTTTGGTTTCCAGGAAGCTGCCCGCCGAATCAGTTGAGGAACTCAGGTGGATCACTGGTTGGAATCATTTTTGGTTAGAACTAGGGCGGTATCTGATCACCTTCGAACCTCTAACTTTCATTCTTGATTAATGAAAACATTCTTGGCAAATGCTTTTGCAGTAGTTCGTCTTGTGACGGTCCAAGAATTTCACCTCTAGCATGGCAATACGAAATCCCCCGTCTGTCCCTCTTAATCATTACCTCATGTTCCGAAAACCAACAAAAAGAATGCGGTCCTGTTCCATTATTCCATGCACCATTATTCTGGCGTTACACCTGCTTTAAGCACTCTAATTTTCTTTCAACTATTTCTAAAAGATTATCTGACAGTACAAGGACATACAATCTAAAAAAAGAGGTCATGCAATTTTTTCAGCACCACTAGTAAGAAACATAGACATACTAATAAGAAAACATATGCATAAGGAGAATGCAGAGGTGTATGAATAAGGAACTGGCTAGTTTAATGGGGAAAAAGAAGATTACATGGGACAATGACAGAATGATGAAAGCATTGAAGCAAATATCAGCCACACAGAAATGGTTCCACAGAAAAAAACTGAATACAGGAAATCACTGGATAAAATAACAATAAAAGGCACAAAGAATTGACATATACAGGCAACCCCCCATACAACAGGGTACTTCTACAACACGGTTTTGCTCTAACACGATTCATAAATTGCAGCAATCCTCGCACAATATGATACTTTTATAACACGGTTAGAGAATTTCGGTAAAACTCAAATAACGGTATTTTTTAAGCATTTGTGTAGGGAAAACCCTGCTATTATGTTAGATGCAATTTTTCAACATTTCCACTCTTTTTGAATCAACCGCAGTTGACTCGCTAGTAAAAATGAGAAATACCTGTATTTTATTTTGTATGGAAATCCCGGGGTTATGTTCTGTGCTATTAAACTTGTGGAAAGATCTAGATTTCAAAGTTTTATTACTACTGGATAGCGCACCGGTCCTTCAAAATATTTAAGTCATCCAAATGTTGAAGTTATGTTCCTACTACCACAGTTGTAGTAGGTTAATACAAATTCTTTCATTTAGCCATTAGATCAAGGCATTATATCCACCTTTAAAGTCATTATATCAGAAAATCATTACAATGAATTTTGGAAAAAATTGATTCCGAATCTATTGAAGTAATGGAGGCATGGAAACATTTCTCAATTGTGTACTGTATCAGAATCATAGCTTTACTGCTCAAAGAAATAAAACTGTCAACACGTGTGTGTTGGAAAAAAGTATGGCCAGAGTCAGTTCATTCAGGAAATATGGTTGAATAGGCAGAAAACGAAATCGGTGCGATAGTGTAAAGTGTGTTTAGGGTTAAACACCACCAGGGGGTTCCCCAATCTCCGCCTGGTATACATTGTCTTGTGATACAGAACAATGTAAAGGCCAGAGATTGAAAAGTATATGGGTATTGTTTTCTTGTAGTGTTGTGTATCGCTGTTCCTCTGACCATTTAGCCACCAGACTGCTGCTGAGGCCTGATGATGCCTGGCCTTCACCCAGCGGAGGCAGACCAGACACACCAGTAGTTAAGATTACTCTGGCAGATCCTGAGATTTCACTGGCTAGTGCCTAAACAAAAAAAAATGCACACACAGAGTGATCGCGCTAGAATTTTAAGGACAGAAAGTTTTGTGGGTGAAGCAATTTGGACATTGTTAAATTAGGACATGTAGGGTGTTCACATACAGATAAAATGGAGAGACTGAAGGCTGGGGGGAGAGAGGTAGAAATATGGAGACGATAGAGAAGGCGAACTCAGAGTCACACTGAGGTGGGTGCATGCCTCACCAGGCAAAAGGATGGGTGGCATGGGAGGTGCTACAGTAGGGGGGGGGGGAAAACTGTCTACGTCGGTCGCAAGGGAAGGTTTTGATGATATGACTACTGAAGCCATCATGGGGATCACAGTACATAGAATCGCCCTCCTCCCACGCCACGTGCAAAGACCTGAATTTGAATTCAGTCGATGATGGGAGGAATTTTTATGGGCCTTTTTCATCACAATATGGCTGAGTTAGTTGGGCTTGAGTTAGGCAAGGGTAGCCCAGTTTTTTCCCAGAAACAGGTTTTTCGTCCAGCAAAACAGAAAATCAACCTCAGGACACACAATTTATAGACAATATACACAGAGTTACATGACCTTAGTCGCCGATGCCCCAAAAACTGTATAAAAAGATATGATTACTTGAAGACATTCAAGAATTACTGGTAGAAACAGAGGCTGCTGAAGTGGATTTGGTGGAAATGACAATGGATGTAAAACCAGATCAATTCAGAGGTGATAGTGCAGATGAAAATTCTAAACTTCTAAATTTTACATTAAGAAACATAAGAAAGGCATAAAGTTAGCAGAGCAAACTAGAATCTTATTTTTTCAATGCAGATTCTTGAATGAAAGGAACCAAAAGTTCAAAAAAGAGACTCAAAAATGCTTAGTTCCACATGATGAAATTTACGAAGGTTTATCAAGCAAAAGCAAACAAACCCAGATTACTGATTTTTTAAAGAGAGTAGAAGATACACAAAGGAATGGTGCATTTTTGTTAGTTCTGTTAATGTTTTGTTAACGAAATAGTGTATTTTTGTTAGCTTTTGGAACGTAACCTCCATTTTGGTACTTTTTCTTAGTCCCATATAACACAGTTTCGCAAAACATGACATTTCATAGGAACCTAACCACGATGTTATACAAAGGGTACCTGTATACATATAGAAAGAGAAACAGAAAAAACCGAAGCTAGTCCTTATATAATAGTGGTGGGAAAGTTACTGACAAACCAACTGATGAAGCTAATGAATTGAATGGACATCTATTGTTTGTTTATTTCCAGTTTGGATATATGTGCATAACAGAGTCAAAAAAAATTTTCGCGGCATTTTCTTGTTGCATCTTTGGTGACTGTAACGACAGTGACTAAGGGATATTATTATGTAATTCTTAAAATTCCACTACAATTAAATTTTTAAAAAAACTTTTGTAAATCAAACTCAGATCTAATTTGAAGAATTTTGTTTTAAGGTTAATTTTCTATAAGTAAATAACAATAATAAGCAAGCACACCTACCAGCCACCTTTGCAATATCACCATCACTAAAGATCACTTAGGTCAAAGGAACTTATTAACATACTGTGAACCACACGGTCTGCACCATATCCCACAATAACTATACCTCAAAGTAGATTCTGTATTCTACAACTTTAGCTTCCATTACTAACAACTTAAACAGAGATAATACTTAGATTATATTAAATAATATACAGACGGTTGTAACATTTAATCTTATATAGATGGTATTAATCAGTTCTGGGTTAATTTAATTAATTTATTTATACTGATATATATCTATTAAATATATCAATGCATTTTGCTTATCATGGATATATATATATATATATATTGGGATAAATGTAAAAGTTATGTCAGATCAGATTAATGATATGACATAACTTTTACATTAACGCCATCAATAGTAGATTGAACATTACATCAGAATGTAATCTAGTTATTATAGTAAAAGTATATGTACTCTATACATACTGAATATATATATAAACATATACAGTATATAATGGGCTATAAGGCCAAAATATTACTATTTATTATTACTATATTATTACTAATTATATGTTTATTTCCAGGGTATGGCACTGTAGACCTACATATGCCACTTAGTCTTTACAAGTTATTTTGGCCTTATGGCCCACTGTATACTGTTATGTTTATATACATATTCAGTATCTATATAGTACATATTATACTTTTACTATAATAACTATGTGTGTGTGCGCGCGTGCACATGCTGTGGTTTACAGTATGTTTAATGTGTAAGTTAAAAAGTTCCTTTGGCCTAAGAGATCTTTAGTTTATATACACACACACACACACACACACACACACACACACACACACACACACACACACATATATACATACAGGAACTCACCGACTTACGTAAGAGTTGCGTTTCGCGGAAAGCTACGTAATTAGGAGAATTTCCCCAATGCTTGTGCAACACTCGCAACTTGTGCTCACTGAATTGATTGAATCAAAAAAGAAATGTTAAACAAACATGTAAATAGAATTATTTATTGTATTTATTTGATTTTTTTATCTCACGCGCAGGTAAAATTACAAAAGCGTGCAATTTAAAAAAAATATCAAAATTATAAAATTACAAAAAAAGAGAGGAGACAGGTATAACGTCTGTAAGTTTTATCTCTCGAGCATCATTGCCAGAATTGACATCTTCAGCTGATAAGTACACTGCAGCGGAGGTTGAGGGCTGTGGAGATTTAGAAGGGGTCGGCCACTCAACCTTACGAAAGAACATATTAATGGATGACTTGACGGTGGCTTTTTTATTTTCATCATAGATTTCTTTGTAGCAAGCAAGCATATCACTCACCACTCTAACTTTTTAAAAAGTCATTCGCTGTCAGGTCGCCATTGCCATCTCTCTGGTGATGAAGCTTCTCAGCTCCTAATTTGGTCCATCTTGAGCTTCGTCAACATTTTCTTCTTTCACTACTGCTGCCTGCAAGTCAATAAGTTCTTTTTTAGATAATTCCTTCTCTTCTTCTTCTATTAACTCCTCCACGTCATCAATCTCCAACACAAATAACTCGGCAACCTTTACAATCTTATCTGTAAACTCTTCGTATGATACGTCTTTTTCAAATCCTTCGAAACATTTTACATGTCGTGGGCATATTTTCTTCCATGCGCCATTTAAACAACTTTTAGTAATTTCCACCCAGGCCTTATTAATGTTTAAGATGCCGTGGTAAATATTGTAAGATTTCAAAAATTCTCTTAACATAAAATTTTTCTCATCGTCTACTGCAGACAATGCCTGAGCAAATGTTGCACGTAAATAGTATGTTTTTAAATTTGAAATAACACCCTGATCCATAGGTTGGATGAGTGAACTCATGTTAGGCGGTAGAAAAATGACTCGCGTTCGAATTGAAATCATCTAGTGCGTAGGATGTCCACAAGCGAAATCTTGAAAGGAACGTCATTGTCTTTACAACCTCTGGAATGAAGCAGCATTTAAACCAATCCTCAAAGAGAGATATTGTTATCCATGTTCTCTGGTTCGTTCGGAATTATGCAGGCAGGGTGACTTTATTGATGCCCTTAAATACACAAGGATTTCCAGATCTGTAATCTGTAATCTTTAGTAATTTTTATTCTGTAATCTCCCACTAAATTAGCCCCAAGCACGAGCGTGGTCCTATCTTTTGACACCTTGAAACCTGGTATTGTATTTTCCTCTTTGGCAATGTATGTTCGATCCAGCATTTTTTTTTTTCAATACAGAGCAGTCTCGTCAACATTAAAAATTTGCTGTGTTAAGTAGCCGCCATCATCAATAATTTTTTCCAACACATCACACAATTTCTTTGCACTGCAGAATCGGCACTGGCAACTTCACCACATACTTTAACGTTGTGGAAACCAGCGCGATGCTTGAACCTATTAAACCACCCTCTGCTTGCCACGAACTTGGGTTGGGGTTCACCGTACTTATCCATACTATCTTTATAAATACTTCATAATTCTTAATCAATTTCATCTTCTTTTATAAATCAATTTTGTTTCGTTTCCTGGCACAACCACCACTTGCAATTTTCGTTGGTCGCTTGACCTTCATCGTTGTAATACGTAAATACGAATTGATAATTGAGAGCTTTTAAGTGCTCGATAATTCCTATATTCTATTATATTATAAATCAACAGGGATTACCTTTATTTTAGATATAGGAAGCTTCTTTTCCAACTCTCCTAGTCCAACTCGCTAATAATTTTTCCGAACTTTTCGGACGCTCGAAAAGTTCTAGTCCAACTTAAGGAATGTAGAGAATAATCCCCCCCCCCCCCCCCCGCATATCCAATTTTATTAGACCCCTAAATTTACCTCTAAAGTCCGCTATAGGACCGAAGGAAATAATCGGTCCATATTTATTAAACAGTTTAGACCTCAAAAATCTAATTTTATACCAATCCAAGTAATGGGCGCTCATTGTTGAGACCGCACGGTCTGAACACTACGGTTCTGACAGTGGGGAAGATGTCCCACCTGCTTTACAAAATAGATATCGCAATCCTCAAGAATTATTAGCAAGTTGGACTAGGAGAGTTGGAAAAGAAGCTTCCTATATCTAAAATAAAGGTAATCCCCGTTGATTTATAATAGTAAATACGAATGAAGAGAATTTTCTGAAAATTTGTTGTTTTATACGATTGAAGGTTTCAGTGAGGGGGAAAACATTTCACATATTAATAGCATAAAAACCCACAACAATTGCAGTTATCAGTATTATCGAAAATGCAACAAGATCGAGTTTACTACCCTTTTTTTAATTAGATGCGCTAACAGAAAAGTCCAATAAAACGGAAAGTGCAGATTGTTTTTATTTTATGGTCGTGACCTCCAGAAACGTGCTTTAGAAAAATATGACGAAGGCGTTCAAAATTGATTCTTATAACAAGAACATATGATAACGATGAAAAGGGTAGTGCAATTTCCATTATAAATATGACCTTTTAGAGAGAGAAATAACGGGGTGCAAAATACATTTCCATGATTTTTTTTTTTTTTTTTTTTTTTTTTTTTTTTAAGTTTGCACCGGCCGGCAGAAACTTGCATAAAGTCGAATTTCCTTACATAAGTCGGGGAGTTGTGTGCATGTGCGTGTGCGTGCGCGTGTGTGTGTGTGTACGTGCGTGCGTGTGTGTGTGTGTGCGTGCGTGTGCGTACGTGTGTGCGTGTACATGTGTGTGTACGTGTAAGTGCGTGCGTGCGTGTGTGCGTGTGTGTGTGCGGGCGCATATGCGCACAGTGGTACTCTTAATCTCATTGCTGGGTGGTGGTGGTGGCAATAGTGGTAGTGGCAGCGGTGGTGGTGGTGGTAGTAGTGGTGGTGGTGGTGGTGGTAGTAGTAGTAACGGCAAAAGAAACAAGAAAGCAAGCTTATATAGCATCAGCCAAAGGAAAATTAAAACCTATACAGTTCAGGTATCCATATTTTACTAGTTCTTCCTTGAATTTATTCAACCCATCCACTTTCACAACAGATGGCAGCCTGTTCCAACAATCTATCATCTGCTGCCTGAAAGCAAACTTCCGCATATCTATTATGCAATCCAACTTTAATTTATGACCCCCTCATGTTTGTATTCTCAGCAAGTGGAAAAATACCATAAACATTCAAATTACTCAACCATTCAAGGCTTTAAACACTTCAGTCAGATCTTGCCACAAGTGCCTACCTAGTCTCAAAATGCTGCAAACAGAAGCATTTCTAGGAAAGAGAACACTTTTATTCCCTTCACCAATCTCCTTGCCCTTCTCTACACCCATTCCAGCATATCTAAGTCTTTCCTAAAGTGAAGCTTCTAGACATGTATATGGTCTGGAAGCCTCACTTCAAGATGCAGCCTAATAATGGCCTCACAGAAAGGGATATTCACATCCTTTTTCCTGCTAGCAAAATTTCTGTATATCATTGACAAAACCCCATGAGCCATCCTGACACTTCTCACAGAACTTCATACTGATTACACAATTACCTCAGGCCTTTTTCATCATCTACTACCCTGCACATAGTACCACACGGTTCATAAGTTACTCCAGGGTTACTGTTATCCATGAGCAGTACCCTACATTTGTCAATGTTAATTTTCAACTGCCATTTCTCAGCACATCAACCCAATTTTCCTAGATCTTATTCCAGCAGTTCACCCTGATGAATGTCATTAACCAACCTTTGCATCACCTGCAAACTTAGACATTAAGCCTGATATACCTTCATCAATATCATTGATAAATACTGTAAACAACAATGGGCCCAGCACCAAACCCTGGGGAAATCTACTAATAACATTAGTCCATGAAGCGAGGTGTCCATTGATATGCACTCCATCTATTCTTCCACTTAACCATCACTTACTAGGTGGTAGATGACTCTCATCAACCGGTGAAATACCACCACTTTGCTTATTGGAGGCTTGAAGTGGTGGAACCCATGTTTAGTCTCTAGAGCTAAGTTCCGGTCAACCCTTCCCAATCTCTTCCATCATGCAGTATGATTGATCACTTTTGAGGTTAGGATGAACATCGTGGCGAGATCCAATATTCCTTACATTTCGAGGGCACAGCTCTAAAACAGTGTTCGCAGACCGGCCGCTAGTTAGTACACTGGACCGAACCTATTGGTAACTCTCTAGGAGGCTTCCAGATCAGCTAGTGTATAATCTTGCAACCTCTACTCTGCCAGATATGACTGGAGGGAGTCCGAGTAGTATGTATGCGGGGAGCATTGTCGAGGCCACGTTATGTCAAGGATCTGGGTATATTCTTACCACGTGTAGGCCATATCCAAAAATTTCATTACTTCATACAGCATGTCCCAACTACTTTTTCTTACTATTGAATACACCATGAATTATCAAACTAATAGAGCAAGCTTATCTGCGACAAGATCTAAACCTTCCAAGGACTTCCTAATTCATTTCACAAATATACGGGGTCTCAATAATAATCTCAACGATGTCCATTTCCACTTGCAGTCTGTCAAACCCCATGTACTTTTTCTGACAGAATCTCAGTTATCGGTTGATTCAACTACTGCTCATCTCAGATGCCCAAATTATTCGCTGTATGATTCCTTTCGCCTCAAAGTGGTACTTGTGCATATGTCTGTTCTGGTATTCCCTGTCAGAGACTTGGCAATTTGGAATCTCCTCTCTTTGATCTTCTCTGGCTTAAAATCTCTCTACCTCATTGTGTCAAATTCATCTGTTGTCTCTACCGTTCTCCCAACTCCACTAATCACTCGGAGCTCTTTCACTTCCTCTCTTTGCAACTTGACTTTCTCCAGTCCAACTTTCCTAACAGTGAGGTAATTTTCCTGGGTGATTTTAATGTTCACAACTCCGGCTGGCTTCCGTTTTCTAGTCACAACGACCCATCAGGTCGAGATGCTAAGGCTTTTGCAATTACTAATGAACTACCACAGATTGTTCATTTACCTACAAGAATACTGGACAATCCTAATCATATAACCAATACGCTTGATCTTTTTCTCAAAAACAACCCTTCTAACTACACAGTCGAAGTGAGAGGTCCTTTAGGCACTTCAGATCACAACTTGGTGATTGTCTCTTCTCCAATGAAACCTTTATCTCCTGGCTATTCCCAACCTCGTGTTGTTTAGCATTACAAGAATGCAAAATGGGATGACCTGCGAGACTTCTTTTCTCTTCTTTTACTTGGTCGGATTACTGGTTCAAAACTTCTGATGCCAATGTTTGCTCAGATCTTGTCATTGAAATTATTCTTGCAGGAATGGAATCCTTTATCCCACACTCCACTTTAAAATCTCGTCCTTTATCTAAACCTTGGTTTTCCAATAAATATGCTAAGGCTGTCCAAGAGAAGAATGTTGCATATCGTAATTGGCTTGTTTCTAATTCTTCAGATTCATTTTCTGCCTACACCAAAGCTCGCAACAGTTGTAAAGCAGTTATTAATCAGTCCAAACTAGAGTTTGAACAGGCTAAGAGTAGAAAACTTGCTTCTTGCCCTAATGTTAGCCGAGCATTCTGGTCTCTTGCCAAAGCTATTGGCCGCAACTTTTGCCCATCTCTGCTCCCACCTCTGTCCAAACCAGATGGTTCTGTTGCCACTTCAGCCAAGGATAAAGCTGACCTGCTAGCATCCCATTTTTCTTCCAGCTCATGTATTAATGATCTTGGTAAAACACCTCCCACCATTCCCAGCACGGTCCATTCAATGCCTCCTGTGGTCTTCCGTCAAAAGGATATCAGAAGGATTTTGATGACTCTTGATGCTAAGAAAGCTCCAGGTCCTGATGGTATTTCTCCACTTGTTCTCAAAACTGTGCTCGTGAACTTACTCCTATTCTTTGCCACCTTTTTTCACTTTCTTATTCCTAAGGTGTTTTTCCTTCTGCTTGGAAATTTGCTCATATCCAGCAAGTTCCTAAAAAGGGTGACAAATCCCTCCCATCCAATTACTTCAACTCTTTCTAAAGTAATGGAGAAATCAATTAACCGCCAACTCTTAAACTACCTAGAAACCTTCCGTCTGATCAACGATCACAAGTATGGATTCCGTCAGTGTCGATCCACTGGAGATATTCTGGCTTATGTTACCCATTTATGGACTAATTCAATGGAAAGGTTCGGTGAAACACAAGTAGTTGCTCTTGATATCTCAAAGGCTTTTGATCGTGTTTGCAATAAAGGTCTTCTAAACAAGCTTCCATCTTATGGTTTGCCAACTGTTTTTAGTAATTGGTTATCCAGTTTTCTCTCTGATCGCTCACTGAGGGTGATGGTAGATGGCTCTCTGTCTTCTAACTTCTCCACTAATGCCGGTGTCCCCCAAGGTTCAGTTCTTTCCCCCACTCTTTTCCTCTTGTATATATCAATGACCTTCTTCCATTGACTGGAATTCCTATCCATAGTTTTCCCGATGATAGCACATTGCATTCAACTTTCCATTTTGAGAAACCTTGTCCTGCTCAATCAGCTTCAACTTCTCGAAAATCTGCTACCAATTCCTTAAATGCCGATCTTCAGGTAATTCTCCAGTGGGGCAAAGACAACTTAGTTGATTTCAACCCTTCTAAAACTCAGTCTTGTTTTAGATCTCGCAAAAAGGATTCTTCTGCTCCTATGCTTATCTTTAGTGACACTCCGATTTCTAGGCAAAATGATATATCTCTTTTGGGGATTACCCTGACTTCTAATCTCTCTTGGCATAAGCACATTACAAATATTGCTTCCTCTGCATCTAAAACACTTGGTTTTCTCTTTCGCTCTCGCCGTTACTTTTCTTCCAAACAGCTGCTCACTCTGTATAAATCGCAAATCCACCCTGCCATGGAATATTGTTCCCACATCTGGGGTGGTCCCCCCAAAACCTCTCTCAGGCTTCTTGATTCCATTCAGAAGAGAGCAGTTAGGTTAATTAATGATTCATCTCTAACAGAGTCTCTCCACTCGCTTTCTCATAGACGTACTGTTTCTGCTGCATGCCTCTTCTACAGATACTTCAATGGGCACTGTTCTTCTGAATTGGCTTCTATAATTCCTGCTCTCTCTTTCAAAACAGTCAGAACACGTGGCGCCACCAGCCAACATCCATTTACTGTTCAACTTCAAACCCACAGAACCAACTTTTCATCTTCCTCGTTTATTCATTCAACTGCCGTTTTCTGGAACAACCTTCCTTCATACGTATTTCCTGAAAATTACAATCTACAGAAGTTCAAGTCCAATGTCAACAAATATCTTCTTTAGTCTTCTTAACCTCAAACCCAAGCACGGTACTAAGTACTATAGGTTCGTTACCTCTCGTGTTTGGGGTTCACATAAAAAAAAAAAAAAAAAGTTATCCATTTCCACAAGCTAAAAATTCTGCATCCTGGCACTTATAATCTTGTACCTGACTGTTGTTTTAGTGGACAATGAGGGAGGTTATTACACATTTTATGCATTATTGAAAAAAATATAATTTAAAATTAAAATACCCTAAGATAAAATTAAATAAATAAACAACTTATGTTGTCTTTAAGCTTTCAGTCAGGGTCATCTTGTTTCTAGGATGGCTGTTAATGCTTGACTTAGGTTGTAATGTGCTCCTTCGTAAGGAGGGAAGGGGGTTATGAAATTTAAATCTCTTATCTATAATTTTGGTTAGCCATTCTTACTTAAAGATGTGCGGCCTCATATGAAGTCTCCGTAGATAGTGGTCAGAAGCATGAGTGCAGTAGCACACGCTCTTTGAGTAGACTGGGGTTCAGGTCCCTGACTGCTAAATACTGTTGATCTGTCAACCAGCACTGGATCAGCGTCGCAGATTACGGTCCATTATCCTCAACATAAATTGTCAAGGAGGCTAACATCTTGCACTGGACTGATAATACTGCAGTTTATCTTTTACCTTTATGTGGCTGTTTCTGATCTGAATTCCTTTGTTCGGATTAATATTATATATTGCCCCTATTCTGTAAAATCTATCTACCTGTAGCTAGTACTGATGTATCTAGAAATGTCCATTTAATAATTAAACAAAATTCTAGAGCTATAATATCTTCAAATAGCACAGTTTACTTATGAACTATGCAGCTAAAAGAATATCCAAAAAAATAAATGGATACTTCAGGATAAATTCTAAAGCAAGTGTCAAAGAAATGCCCTAAATGGCTAAGATTAATTGTGAGGACTTGATTAGAGTAAGACAAAAATCATTCCCTTGTATCAGAGAAGAGCCAATATAGTGGAGACCCATACAGAGTGTTCGGAGAAATCAAGTAGTATGTGGAATATAAAAACATTCTCACTTTTATTTTTTTTTTTAGTGCACTTATCCTCTATACACATGACTCAGTCGTTGCAGAAAGAAAAGGAACTTTTCTAATCTTAATGCTTCACAAAAGAAGGACATAGGAGCACTATTTGAAATTGCGTTAATATTGTACTTCTGTAGTTTCCTATGTTTTGTGAAAATTTTCAACTAGCTTTAGCTTGTTCATAAAATGTATTAGTTTTCCATTGCACTTACAGAAGTGTTTTAGATGCATTCTTGCTGAGAATTAACATACCTCTTTCCTTTGAGGGCACATACTCTACTCTTCAAACTCTCATAAACACCCATCAGAATGCTGAGTTGGCACCTCATTTCTCCACACACTCTGCCCCTTTTACCTTTATGTGGCTGTTTTTGATCTGAATTCCTTTGTTCGGATTAATGTTATACATTGCTCCTATTCTGTAGAATCTATCTACCTGTAGCTAGTACTGGTAGATATAAATTAGGCGTACTGTCTAGAAATTAGGCATCAACTCAGTATTCTAAGGGGCATCTATGAGAGCTTGAGGTGTAGGGTAGATGCTCTCAAAGAAATTAATGAGGGGAGCCCGTCAGCTGCCCAACTCAATACCAGAGCTCACTCCTAGACATCAGGCAACACAGCAGCAATCTCCAGGGCAGAATGCACTGGCCCCACAGGAGTTAGTTATTGTTGGTGACTCTATTGTCAGGGAGACGGGGAATATATTGTGTAAAAAAGATAGATGGAATAGGACCGTGGTATGTCTGCCAGGGACAAGAGTTGATGACGTTGTAAAGCATATATCATCTTTTAAGGGCATAAAAGGTGATCCTGTTGTACACGTTGACACCAATGACATTAAGGATAGGAGATCTGCAGATTTACTTAACAAGTACAGGAAAATGTTGCAAAAAAAATAATGAGTTAGGGTAAAATATGAAAGTGTCTGCAATTCTACCCAGACACGATAGGAGGGAGTACATGATGTGAGCCTTGTCAATCAATTTGGCCTTGGAGGCAATGTGCAAGGTTCAAGGGGTACAATTTTTTTCAGTGTCGTCTGTGATTGTTAAGAGGAGAGACTGCTTCTACAGGGATTGGATACACTTAAACAGAAAGGGTGCAAGAATATTTGCTGATGTTATAGAGGCAGTGTTAGGTGGGTCAGAAAACTGCTAGCTTGGGGGGATTCACAGACTAAAATGTTAAAAGTAGCTGCAAGCAGAGGTGTAGGTAATTATTGCAATACTTGTATTACAATAAGCAGCGGTCTGGAGCAAGGGGTGCTGGGGGGTTTCAAGGACTGATGGCACTAATAGTGAAACAGGTGGGTATATAGGCTGTGTTAGGGTTACTAAGAATAAGAATCGGTGCATGTATACCAATGCTAGAAGTATAGTAAATAAATTTGAAGTGTGGTCAAGACATCAAAGGGGGATATTATAGGGATATCAGAGACGTGGTGTCACACAGATATTAGGAATGCAGAATTGGAATTTTGTGAGTAGAATATGTACAGGAAGAATAGACAGGATAGGAAGGGAGGAGGTGTTATGCTGTTAATTAAGAAAAACATAAAATCAAAAGAAGTGCATCCAGTTGATATAGATGAACAGTGCACTGTTGAGTCAGTTTGGTGTGACATGAGCACTGCGAAACCAAAATTAAGAGTAGGAGTGTGTAATAGGCGTAATGACTCGAATGAGTACAATGAACAATTGTACAGAGAAATAGTGTGGGCTAGTAAATCAGAATGCCTTATAATGGGGGATTTTAACTTCCCAAATATCAAATGGAACTTGTGCTTTGGTCACTCGCACAATAGTAAGACTTTTGTGGATTTATTGGATGACTGTTTTCTGAAGCAGCAGCATGTCTGAGAGGCAACCAGAGAGGGTAATACTCTTGATCTGCTTATCAGCAGTGATCATTCATGTATTAAGAATTTGCAGATAAAGGAACCACTAGGTGGCAGTGATCACAGTGTACTGATGTGGGATTTACTTAAAGATATAATTACCAACAGGGGTAAAGGAAAGGGATTTTGCTTCCGTAAAGGTGAGTACAGTGGTCTCAGACAGTTTTTAAATTCTGCACATTGGGATCAACTGACGATGTTACCAACAGTAAATTCTACGTGGGAAGCATTCAAGGAATTAATCGTGGATGCTACTAAAAGTTTCATACCTATTAAGAAATATTGTTCACGGTTTAGGCCTAAATGGTTATCAAATGAACTAATGAGACTCGTGACAGAGAAGAAAAATGCATGGAATGCATATAAATTATCAAGCGACTCAGAAGCCTATGGCAGATACAAGCTAGTCTGTAATCAGGTCACAAAGGAGGTTAGGCAGGCGAAGGCAAGATATGAGAAATCTTTGGCAAAAGATGCTAAGAAAAAACAGCAAGGATTTCTTTACTTATATAAACTCTAAAAGGAATGAAATGAATCTGATTGGTCCACTTGATATCGATGGTTCGACTGTTGATGATCCTGCTCAGATAGCAAACAAACTGAATATTTTGCATCTACATTCACACGTGAGGAGTTATTAATGTTTGAAAATGGCAGAAGGTTATCAAATTGTAGCAGGGTGCTTAATGATTTCGTAATAACTGAGAGCAAAGTGGAGGAGAAATTGTTCAAGTTAAACATAAGAAAGGCACCTGGGGTGGATGGAATCTACCTAGTTATATTAAAGGAAGCAGCAAAGGAACTGAGCAAACCCTTAGGCAAAATTATGAGAGCATCCTTGGACTCAGAGGAGAGGTCCCCAAGGACTGAAGATGAGCCAATGTATCCCCAATTCACAAAGGTGGATCGAAGGGTGACAAGAGTAATTAGAGACCAGTTAGTTTAACTTCGGTTCCGAGTAAAATAATGGAGTCACTGGTTAAAGATGCATTGCAAGATCATCTAGACAAAACTGGAGCAATAATTCAGACACCGCATGGGTTTGTTAAGGGAAAGTCTTGTCTGACAAATTTGATTGGATACTATGATGTGGTTACAAAGCAACTTGATGCAAAAAATAATTTTGATATCATATACTTGGATTTCTGGAAAGCTTTTGACAGTGTTGCACATTGAAGACTACTGTACAAATTGGAGCAGAATGGTATTAAGGGTAAGTTGCTACAATGGACAAAAGAATGATTGAGTGGAAGAAGACAGAGGGTGGTAATCAATGGGTGCTGCTCTTCGTGGACTAATGTTATTAGTGGAGTCCCACAGGGTTTGGTGTTGGGTCCACTGTTGTTTTGTATATTTATCAATGATATTGATGAAGGTATATCAGGCTTAATGTCGAAGTTTGCAGATGATACAAAGGTTGGCAGGGTTGTTAATGGCAGTAATTGCAGTGAGCTACTGGAACAGGATCTAGAAAATTTGGGCAGATGGGCAGAGAAGTGGTAACTGAAGTTTAACCTTGACAAATGCAAGTACTGCATATCGGTAGAAGTAACTCCAGAGAAACGTACCAACTGTGTGGTACTACACTTAAGGTGGTAGAAAATGAAAAAAACCTGGGAGTAATTGTGCAGTCAGACATGAAGTTTTCTGAGCAAGGCAGACAGGATGCCAGGGCAGGTCATGGGGTTTTGTCAATGATATATAGGAATTTTGCTAGAAGGGAAAAGGAGGTGATTGTCCCTCTATATAAGGCAATGGTCAGGGATGGAACTACTGCGTACAGGTCTGGAGGCCTCATTTTAGAAAGGATGTAGAGTTCCTTCAGCATGTACAGAGAAGGGCAACAAGATTGGTGAGGGGAATGAAGGGATCCTCTTACCAAGAGAGGCTTAAGTTGTGCAAATTGCAGTGGCTGGAGACTAGGCACCTGTGCGGTGATCTGATTGAGGTGTATAAGGCTTTGAATGGGTTGAGCACACTGGATTATGATGGGATTCTTCCACTTGTTCAGATTACGAACCTAAGGGGGCATAAATTCAAATTAAGGAAAGACAGATGTGTGGAAATTTGCCTTTAGCAAGTGGGTGGTTACTTGGTGGAACAAACTTCCATCTGCCATTGTGGAAGTTGATAGGTTAAATAAATTTAAGGAGGAATTGGAGGAACATTTAGAGGGAATGGTTGTGTGAATTTTTTTTTTTTAGCTGATACTGCATAAGCTCATACACTTGCTTTCTTGCATCACATGCCACTACTACTACTACGAGCACTCACAACAATACTCTTATAACGTTAGTACACACATAGCATAATAAAATAATAAGAGCTATGAAAGAATGCTTGCAAGTGACCATAAGGGGTGCTAATGGTAGAAAAGAGAAATTGGGAAGGGGAATTTGCTGTTGGATATAAAATGGGTGTTAATTTACAGATAGTGTGTTTAAAGTGAAACAAAGAATGTGTCGATTTTTCTCCATAAAAAAATAAAATGATAAAGAATAATTGTTTAAAGTTTAAAAGTTTTGTTTCAAGAAAAACAGAGGATATGTATATATACTATACTTTGCAAATTTAGATTCCAATGCATTAAGAAGGAATTTGGGCATTTCATTTTAAAGGGATAAAAAAAAATTAAAGGGGGAAAAAAATTTAGCATTAGGATTTAAAAAAAATAAAAAAAAAAATCATGCTTTGTGATAAATGGATCCTAAAAACACTGCTCGTAAATCTGGAATTTGAAGTGGGCCAAACTTTTGTGTTCATATCATAAACATCAGAAAAAAATAGGACACGGAGAAAGTAAAAGGAAACAAGTTTCATATTGGCTGTTACAAACATTACTTTTTAGAGTCACAAACTGAACATGCTTTGCTTTAAAATAGAAAAGGTCATACTTTTGTTTTCATGGTTAAAAAAAAAGTTTCATAATTATAATTTTAAGGGCATTACTACCTATATCAGCAGTGATAATTCATGCATTAACAATCTGCAGATAAAAGAACCACTTATACATAAATATCATGATAATTATCATGCTTTTTATGCATAAATTCATGATAATTATCATGCTTTTTATGCATAAATTCATGATAATTCATGCTAAAATACAGATTATCTAGTAACTTAATGTATTAAAAGAAGAAACTTGGGGAAACTTACTAAAAATGAAAATAAGTTATAAACCGTATTTTGTATATGTTTTATGTATTGTGTCTTGCACAAAAATCCCTAAGCAAAATATGCGTCAGAGTTTTATTTTCAATGACTAATTAATTTTTTTAGTTAAGTCATAATTAAAAACAAAAAGTCATCATAGTTTTTCAAGGAAGCTAGGCCAAAAGTTTGGGGAACCAAAGTCCAATCAAATTGCATTTCATTTTCAACATGTAGTTAAATTTTTTTATTGTGACAGCCTGATCTGGAAAAATGAAAAAAGAAAAAAAGTAAGTATATTATCTTAAAAAAAACATCTCCAAGATTTCATTTGTTTCATAAGCACTTGCAGTCTTTTCCAGTGTTCTGTGTACTCAAAGACTGTAAATCTATGAGATGCATGTGAGCATTCAAACAATGCATTTTTCAATTTCTCTGGAACAAATACTAGAGAAGTAAGGTATAGCTAGAATGATTATCCAATAGGTTTTCAATACAGTTTATGCTGCTTATTGTTGTTGATATGGAGGTTTGATGGTGCATAGGCTACTTTGGCCATAATGCCATGCTGCTTATTATGATCATAGATAATGTTAACGTTCTCATAATGTAATCACCTTTACAAACTCCAAATCAGATGTATATTAAGACATAGGGAAAAAAATAAATTTACTGTAATCATCACTTAGGTTTTTCTTATCACTTTTTTGTCTTATCGCAGATAAGCGTGAAGTGGAAGTGATATACATGTGAAGTGGAAGTGATTGTGCAACATCCCCATTTCTCTTGATTGTGCAATATCCCCATTTCTCTTGAAGTCCAATATGTTCCATATCTAATTACTACTGTTTCTTTGTAGTAGTAGTCGCATGTGATGCAAGAAAGCAAGTGTATGAGCTTATGCAGCATCAGCCAAAAAAAAACACATCATTCCCTCCAAATGGCTGTCCAGTTCCTCCTTAAATTTATTTAACCTATAAACTTCCACAACGACAGATGTATAGGACTTATAGTTGTCAGTGTCATTACTCCATGAAGAAAGTACTGTATCTGTACTCCATGAAGAAAGTACTGTATCTGTACTCCTACAAATCTCGTTTACAGTAGAGCATTTTCTAATTCTTGATTATAACAGTCTATTTGTTTTTAATGCCCTGTATGGATTTTCAGAAACATTATGACAGTTTCATTTTTATTGAAACTGTCATATTAAAATAATTTATATTGCTTGATTTTAATGGTTTCTTTCTGTCCACTTCCACTTTTCGTAAACACATTTCCATTCTGCATCACTAAACAATGCTGAACAGCTTGATTCTTGTTAATTGTCAGTATTATTATCAATTAAGCTGTGCCACAAAAGTGATCACAATAAGCGGTTGCCACTGTATATCATTTGTTTTTACAGTGAAGTTCAAACAAATGCAGCAACAAATAACACAACAATCATCAGGCAATTTGCAAAGCAATAGCACACTGCACTATCTTATTCAAGAGGAGAGCTGAGGACAAGATGATATGGAGAAGTGATTGTTGAGTCCTGATTGGAGCTATTCTAGGCAGAACAATGATCAAGATGATCCTTACTCGTCAGTGTGATAATAATAAGTGACTGCCATTTACCAACTTGGCCAGATCTGAATACCTCTTTACTTGGATAAAAATAACATTTTAAAAGGAAGTGGCATATATGGTAATCTACAGTAAAATACATTCTTAAATAATGTACTACTAGGAAATTTGCATTAAATTACACTAATTCTTACCTTCAGATTACAATGGTTAATTATTATGACAAGATACACATGTTGTAGACATACAACAGCATCCAAGTTCACTGGGCCTGGTTCTGTAAATATCTGCTACACAACTGTGCAATAAATGCAGTTTCAGAGGACTAATTCTGAAACAAGTTGGTAAGGGGCATTACCCATCTCTCACTTTTTAATAAGAGCAAAAAAAGAACACTGAATGAAAATTATATAACACCCACTTCACCTATAAAAATGGAAGTATCCCCTCTCCCACAGTGTCTTTAACCTGATGCAGGAAAAAAACAATTCTCAAAGAAAGAAAGAAATCCTCATACAAAGCTGCACATTTCCAAGATTTTCAAACACAAATAACCAGGAGTTTTGGCCATTTAAAAATGAACTAATCATGCAAATTCTTCTGGCACTAGCACCATACATACAAGATATAGAAACTAAAATTGTATAATGGGCATAACCGATATTCTCTGTTCTACATATGAACAGCCACCTAACAGTGGCTTTGAAATCCACACTGATAAACAAAAGCAAATATATGCCTATTTATATCAATATAAATAAACGAATGAAGAAATGAGGGAAGAAATCTTGCTAAAAAGACATAAAGGACCTATGCTTAAAAGGCACAAAAGACAAAGGAATTTACCAGAAAAACCAAAAGAAATGGAGAAGGTGTTATTACCTTACAAAGATGGCTATAGAACTTTTTCACTCTCTTCAAAGAAAAGAGAAAATTTACAACAGTATATAGTATTTAAAGTTTATACTATGTGAGTTTAATTTTCAATTTTAAGTACTCTGACAATTCATAAACTTCCATTTTTTCAGGACATTCTAAATGAAAACAAGTTCTTCAAATACAGATCCCTTCTACAATATGAAGCAAACCTGTAAAGCACTGAAGTCATAAATTGATCATTACAGTCACTCACGATTGCAGTGATTTAAAACTTATGCTTGAAATGTTGATAAGAAAAGTTTTTTCTTATCATTTCATTCATTTTGCTAAAATGAATTTTAGATGAATTTTAAATGAATAAAATGAAAAGTTCATTTTGCTAAAAGGAATTTTAGCAAAAAGTCCCATTAAAGGACATATTGTTCTGTTTATTACTGTAATAAGCTAAGTTTTATGAGGGAAGGGGATTAACATACCTGCTTTTCTTTATGAGAGTGTAACTTTTTGGACCTTTCTTTTTTCAAAGTGCTTTTTGTAGTACTTTTAACACTTTCCCCATTTCGTGCAGATATTACTGGAGTTAAGGAGTTGTCCACAGTTTTCCGCATTCGCTTTTTGGATGCATGTTTTAAGGATGAAGATGATGATGACAGAGTATCAGCTTCCTTGTGAGGATGGCATTTAATTTCTACTGTTGCTGATTTAGGTATACTTGATACCTTTGTTAAAAGTGCTTCTGATGTCTCAGATACCGGACTGGAAGGCAAAATGACTGAAGCATAGTTACCAAGTGAAGATTTTTGCTGTTTCTCACTGAAAATGGAGGGGTGGGAAAACGTCACATACAAATTAAAGATACAAATATATAAAACTTGAAAATGAGTTTTATAATAATATTCTAGCTACGACTAAAAAATTTTCTGTTCTAAAATTTCATCACGTAAAGGCAAATAATAAATACAGTAGGACTTTAATGACTGTAGGTTTGCTGTTCATGAATTTGATTATTTGCGATGTCTATCATGAGGTAATTACATCATTCACTACAGACCTGAAACCTAATCTTTGAAACTCAGTAGAACAGAAATGTCACTCGGTCAGCAGAGATATCACAAATGTTTATTTGCCACTGGGTAGCACTGTAGAAATTACAGATCACTTCAAATGGTTAATCATCATCTCTCTTAGTATACTTAACAAGAAATTAACTGTATTCTTCCACCAAAGTGAATCTTCTGAATACTCCTCCACCACATGAACCCAAGGATTGAATTTCAGAAATATTCTGTAAAATTTCGATTTTGATACCATTCAAAATACACCTACCATCTCCCAAATTCAATATTATCAAAAAGAGAAGTGTTATTCAGATCATGGCATAAAATCCAGGGTCAGTCCACTGTTCAGGCCTTGTGAATTCCATGGCATGTATTAGTAAAAACAAAAAGATGTTACTGCACCAGAAAAAAAAAATAATAATAAAATAAAATAATAATAATAATAAATAAATAAATAAATAATAATTGGCTATACAACCCTGTATCCCTATCACAATCTTCTTACCACCAGAAAACAGCAAAAGATTTCTTAGATTTCAGTAGTTAACCTTGACCATCCAGGAAGGCAACTTATTCCTGAAATCCAGTCAGTTATTTTTCCACAATGGTCATAACATGAAAATTTCACAACACTGGCATTCTGGAATATGATCATATGATAGTGCAAAGATGAAAAGCTCTGCATACGGCTTTCCCAATTATCATCAATTGCATTATTTGGTAAATGTTTTCGCTTTTTTTTTTTTTTTTTTTTTATATATATTTTGCATGTGTGTATAAATAGTGCGTACATGCACACATTTATCACTGAATTACAACCACCCTATCGGTAATGAATTATGCCACATAGTTTACAGCACTTCGAAACACTTCCTAGTTCATTTCACAAATATAAGTGGTCTCAGTTCTAATCTCAACGATGTCCATTTCCACTTGCACTCTGCCAAACCACATGTACTTTTTCTGGCCCAACCTCAGTTATCGGTTGGTTCAACTACTGCTCATCTCACTTGCCCAAATTATTCGATGTATGATTACTTTCACCTCAAAGGTGGTACTTGTGCATATGTTCATTCCGATATTCTCTATCAGAGTCTGGTAATTTGGAATCTCCTTTTTTCGATCTTCTCTGGCTTAAAATTTCTCTACCCCATTCATTTGTTTGTTTGTTGGCTTTATGGTGCAAGGGCAACAAGACATTAATGCACCTCTACCTCATTCTGTCAAATTCATCTGTTATCTCTACCGTTCTCCCAACTCCACTAATAAATTAGAGCTCTTTGACTTCCTCTCTTTGCAACTTTACTTTCTCCACTTCAACTTTCCAAACAGTGAGGTAATTTTCCTTGGCGATTTTATGTTCACAACTCCAGCTAGCTTCCGTTTTATAGTCACACCAACCCAGCTGGTCAAGATGCTGAGATGTATGCCATTACTAATGACTTCACACAGACCATTCATTTACATACCAGAATACTGGATAATCCAAAGCACACGTTTGATATTTTTCTCACAAACAATCCTACTAAGTATAAGGTCAAAGTGAGTGGTCTTTTAGGCATCTCAGATGATAACTTGGTGATTGCCTCTTCTCCAATGGAGCCTTTATCACATGCCTATTCCCAACCTCGCATTGTTTGGCATTACAAGAATGCAAAATGGGATGACCTGCAAAGAGTTCTTTTCTTAGGTCGGATTACTGTTTCAAAACTTCTGATGTCAATGTTTACTTAGATCATGTCAGTGAAATTATTCTTGTAGGAATAGAATCCTTTATTCCACTCCACTTTAAAATCTTATCCTTTATCTAAACCTCGGTTTTCGAATAAATGTGCTAAGGCTATTCAAGAGCAGAAGGTTGCATATTGTAATTTGCTTGTTTCCAATTCTTCAGTTTAATTTTCTGCTTACACCAAAGCTCGCAACAATTGTAAAACAGTTATTAATCAGTCCAAACTAGATTTTTAACAGGCTAAGAGTAGAAAACTTGCTTCTTGCCCTAATGATAGCCGAGCATTCTGGTCTCTTGCTAAAGCTATTGGCTGCAACTTTTGCCCATCTCTGCTCCCACCTCCTCTGTCAAAACCAGATGGTTCTGTTGTCACTACAGCCAAGGATAAAGCTGACCTGCTAGCATCCCATTTTTTTCCAACTCTTGTATTAATGACCTTGGTAAGACACCTCCCACCATTCCCAACACGCTCCATTCAATGCTTCCTGTGGTCTTCCGTCAAAAGGATGTCAGAAGGATTTTGACAAATCTTGATGTTTTTTTTTTCACTTTCTTATTCCAAAGGTGTTTTTCTTTCTGCTTGGAAATTTGCTCATATCCAGCCAGTTCCTAAAAAGGGTGACAAATCTCTTGAACCAATTATTGTCCAATTACAATTTCTTCTACTCTTTCTAAAGTAACGGAGAAATCAATTAACTGCCAACTATTAAACTACCTAGAAACAATTTGCCAGTATGGATTCCGTCGGTGTCGATCCACTGTTGATATTTTGGCTTATGTTACCCATTTATGGACAAATTCAATGGAAAAGTTTTGCGAAACACTACCATTTGCTCTTGACATTTCAAAGGTTTCAATTGTGTTTGGCATAAAGGGCTTCGAAACAAGCTTGCATCTTATGGTTTGCCTACAGTTTTTTGTAATTGGTTATCAAGTTTTCTCTCTAATCACTCACTGAAGGTGATGGTAGATGGTGCTCTCTCTCTCTCTTCTAAGTTCTCCACTAATGCTGGTGTCCACCCAGGGTTCAGTTCTTTCTCCCACTCCTTTCCTCTTGTTTATCAATAACCTTCTTCAATTAACTGGAAATCCTATCCACAGTTTTGCCGATGATAGCACACTGCATTCCACTTTCCAGTTCGAGAAATCTTGCCCTGCTCAATCAGCTTCAACTTCTTGAATATCCGCTACCAATTCCTTAAATGCCGATCTCCAGGTAATTCTCCAATGGGGCAAAGGCAACTTAGTTGATTTCAACCCTTCTAAAACTCAGTCTTGTCTTATATCTCACAAAAAAGAATTCTTCTGTTCCTATGCTTATCTTTGGTGACACTCCGATTTCTAGGCAAGATGATATATCTCTTTTGGGAATTACCCTAACTTCTAATTTCTCTTGGCTCAAGCCCATTAGAAATACTGCTTCTTCAGCATCTAAAAAAAACTTGGTTTTCTCTTTCGCTCTCCGCGTTACTTTTCCTCCAAACAGCTGTTCACGCTGTACAAATCTTAAATCTGCCCTACCATGGAATATTGTTTCCACATCTGGTGCGGTGTCACCAAAACCTCTCTGAGGCTTCTAGATTCCATTCAGAAGAGGGCAATTAGGTTAATTAACAACTCATCTCTAACAGAGTCTCTCCACTCGTGTCATGGATGTACTGTTTCTGCTGGATGCCTTTTCTACAGATACTTTCATGGGCATTGTTCTTCTGAATTGGCTTCTATAATATCCGCTCTCTCTTTCAAAATACTCCGAACATGTGCCACCACCAGCCAACATCCATTTACTGTCTAACTTCAAACTCACAAAACCAACTTTTCATCTTCCTTGTTTATTCATTCAACTGCCGTTTTCTGAACAGTTCTTAATACGTATTTCTGAAAATTACAGTCTATAGAAGTTCAAGCCTAATGTCAACAAGTATCTTCTTTTTTATCTTCTCA
Organism: Mastigoproctus giganteus; assembly: GCF_048544385.1. Classification (NCBI taxonomy): domain Eukaryota; kingdom Metazoa; phylum Arthropoda; class Arachnida; order Uropygi; family Thelyphonidae; genus Mastigoproctus; species Mastigoproctus giganteus. The sequence continues at coordinate 51,886,189 of NC_143588.1, forward strand.
ACCTCCAACCCAAGCACGGTACTAAGTACTATAGGTTCTAAAACCTCTCGTGTTTGGGGTTTTCATAAAAAATAAAATAAAAAAAAAAAAAAAACCTGCCATTGTTACATTTTTTCCCCCAGACAGAAATGGGAAGTTTCAAGACGATAAAGTGCTGTGTCATCAGGATGGCACTGTGCACAAGTGGTTTGAGGAACACACTGCAGATAACATCCATCTTGAATGGCCTTCAAATTCGCCTTACCCCACTCCAAGCAAACACCCGTGGAATATTTTGGAACAGCAAGTAAGGCATATGAACACACAACCGTCATCCATTCTGACACTGTGGAAAGCCTTGAATCTGAATATCTGCAGATCCCTACAGATGTCTTCAAACATCTAGTGGAGTCAATGTCTAGACTGGTGTTTCCCAACGTGGGTCCCACGCCCCACATGGGGGAAATTTGATTGTTCAGGGGGGGCAATTCAAAAATTGCTCATCTAGAGTTTAAAACAACCGCCTACTATGACTTAACTTGTACAAAAGAAGAATTGTTGGTAAAGTCTCTGATTATTGCTCATACTGCAACTGTCAATCGTACTCTTGAGGCTAGTTATGAAATTTCTTTACTCATTGCTAAATCTGGGAAAAATCATACTACAGGAGAAAATTTAATCAAACCATCAATATCAGAATTTCTTAAAACAGTTCTGGAAAAAGATGACAAAGACGTGAAAGCTATGCCACTCAATAACAATACTGTTAGCGGAAGAATAGATGAAATGAGTGAAGATATTGAAATACAACTTGTTGGAAAGCTGAAAACAAGAAAATTCTCAGTGCAAATGGATGACTCAACTTTGAGAGACAGTGAAGCTGTACTGATAACTTATGTAAGATATATTGATAAAGGTAATTTTTCTGAAGAAATGTTATTCTGTAAATCATTAGAGAGCACCACTACCTCCAAAGATATATATAATAAGCTAAAAAATTACTTAGATGACAATAATATATCAATGAAAAATATAACATCTTGCACTGCAGATGGTGCTCCTAATATGATGGGTAAGAAAAATGGCTGCTTAAAATTGATGAAAGATGAGAATCCAGAAATGCTTCTTGTGCATTGTGTTATTCATAGGGAAAACTTGTGTCTCTTCAAGCTTTTTTGTGAAGAACAAAATGAAGATCATGTGAGATTTTTACTTCACACTGAAGTAAGGTGGCTCTTGAAAGGGAACTGCTTGAAAAGATTTATGGAATTATTTGATACTATTAGTGACTTTTTAAGTGACAAACCTAAAATGAAGCATCTGTTAACAGTCGATGGTAAAGCATTTGTGAGTTATTTAGCCGATATCTTTGAAAAACTAAATATATTAAATAAACAACTTCAAGGAACAAATAAAACTCTCGTCGATGCAAAAGCGAAGACATTTGGTTTCATTACATTTATTAAATTATGTCAAAAATATATTTTTAAAAAAAATTTGAACAGTTTCGTTGTCTGCAAAAATGTGAAGTGACTGATACCGCTGTATTTGTTATTGTTGATCATCTGAAAATTCTGTCCGATGATTTAAAAGAAAGGTTTTTTGATTTAAAACAAATTGATTTTCCAACCTGGATGATGCAACCAATGTTAGTGGATTTGTCTGATGTATCAATGCAGTACCAAGAAGAATTCTCAGAAATGCAAAATGATGAGTCAGTTAAAACTTTATTCAATATAAAAGAAGCGATGGCATGGCTTTGTGATGAAACAGAAATTAAATACCCAAATTCAACCAACGTTGCAAGAGAGCTATTGTTACCGTTTCCATCTTCATATTTAGCTGAATGTGGATTTAGTTCCATAAATGATTTGTTACTAAAGAAAAGAAATCGACTGGATATCACAATGTCTATTATATGTTTTGAAAATTTACTTACTATTTTTTTCTTAATAATTTCCTAATGATTTCTTCCTAAAACCTAAGTCTCGTGTCCTGAACAAGTTGGAATTAGGCTTCATTTAGGGAATAATTCAATTTTTGAATATAAAAAATATGTATATCGGTGTTTATCAACGTTACATAGGGGGCATCAGAATTTTAGAAAGACTTAGGTGGGGCATGGTAAAAAAAAGGTTGGGAAACACCGGTCTAGACAAATAGTGGCTGTTATCCCTGTAAACAGTGGCTGAACATGATATTAGATAGGTGGTCATAATTCAGTGTTCATTAAGTGTATATACAGATGTGTGTGTATTCTGTATTTTAATAACTTTCACTAAATGATTCTAATTTTGGTAAGTTACTAAACTGTTATCCCCCACCTTATAGCAATAAAGGTACTAGGAGTTTCAGCTGTGTGAAACAAGTAGATAAAGAGCACAAACTGAATGAACTTATTGTAGGGTTTTAAAGATCCCCTGTTCCTGGCTCCAGAAGCTGCAAAAAGAGAGAGTTAAACCTTTGACCACTGACCACAATAAAGAGAGCAACTTTAGATTCAGGAGAAATCCCTACACTCTGGAGACCTGTAACTTCTATTCACATGTGTAGCTCAATAAATGTATCTTCTATTCACAAAGTGGTTCAAGGAGTGAAGGTCATGACTATACATCTGCAAGTGTAACCACTGTGCCATAGAAAATAATAGTCAAGTTAAATATAAATAAGTAATGCAAGATCACATTAATAGGAATGGAGACATAAGGCAACCATAGGATGGATATGCTGAAGGTAAAAATGCCTGACCAATCCGATTGGCTATGAGGTTGTCACAAAAGAACTGGAAGCAAAGAATAGTTCTGAAATCATATACTCAGATTTCAGTAAAGTGTTTGGCATTGCACCGCATGTACAAGATATATAAATTTGCGCAATGTTACATTAGGGTAAAGTTGCTATTATGTATGAGACAAAGCATGGTTATAATGACCACAGCTCTTGATTGACTAATGTAATAAGATGAGGTCTACAGGGTACTCATCATCAGGGTACTTAAGCCCCTTACTGTTTTTAATATTTATAAATGATATTCATGTAGGTATTTTTAAGTTTATTACATAAGTTTGCTGATGATATAATGGGCACAGTGGTTAAGGACAGTAATCAATGTATGCTATTTCAGGAAAATCTAGATAAACTAAGTGGATAGGCTTAAAAATGACAATTGGGGTTAACAGCAATAAATGCAAAGCAGCAGATCTAGATAGATAGTATGGAAAAAGACCTGAAGGTAACTGTACCCGAAATTCTCTCAGCTGTGCAAATAGGCTGGTAGAACAGTTTATGGAGTTTTTTTCAATGATATATAGTAACTTTGTCAGCAGAAACAAAACTGATCATCATTTAATTACATAAAGCAAATGTAGTCAATTGTAAGCCATATTAGGAATCTCATTTTAGGAAGAACATAATTCTGTTGGAATAGATGCACAGAAGAACAATAAAATTAGTTGAACGCACACAAAGATATTGGGGGGGGGGGGGGGGCATGCATTCTCCACAAATTAAGCATCTGCATGGTGATCTGATCAATGTGTATAAGGCTTAAAAGGGTTAAGTAAATAATGTGAAGAGTTATAGCCCAAGAGCTTCTTGTAATCAAGTTTGCAATAATAATTATTTTGCGTATTCTCTGAAGATAATTCACCTCTTAATGCTGTTTGTATTTAAATTTCCATGTGGAGAATTTTTCAAATTAAAAGAAAGAAGGTAACAAAATTAAAAAAAAAAAACATTAAACACAATCTTCCTAACATGCACTTCACTGAGTGTATCACACTTAAAATTGCTGTTAGCCACAAAACACAAAACTATAAAAAAAAGTAACCCTTGAAAATCTTATTGCAAAAAGAGTACACAGTCAGTCCTCGTATAACACGTGTTTACACTACACAAATTCGATCATACACAATTTATAAATAGGGGAATGGTATCGTATATAACAAGAACTGAATTCGCTTCTGCACGATTCGCCTTTGTGTTTACAAGAACTGGCAGTCGAATGTGGAATCATCCCAACTGAACGCAACACGATAGCAATGAAGAGAAGATTCTGAAAATGTTTGTTATTTGGTTTTTAGGAGCATTAGCAACTAAAGCCATATTGCTCCGGGAAATGCGGTGGTCATTCCTTGACCTTTCCGCATCCTCTGTATTTGGTGGTGACGGGCTCCAACCCCGGTTTAATCAAGAAGCGTGTGCTACGCACTGCTGCTCCTTCCCACCTGGCTACGGAGGCGCCTTCTGAAAATGTATTTGTTTTTTATATCAGTGAAGGGGAAATGCTTTTCGCCATAATAACGTAAAAACCCACAGAATTCTAGATATTGGTATTATCGCAAATGCAATTAGATCAAGTTTACTACCAGTTTATAACATATTCCACTAGCAGAAATGCAGCTGGTAACAGTTTTTATTGTTTTATGGTAGTAACCCCCAGAAATGTGCTTTAGTAAAATGTGAGCTAGTGAGGTGTTAGTGTGTCTCTCCCTTTACGGTGTTGTTTATTCAGTTGCTACATGTGCACAGCTTTATGTGTATCAAGAGTGCCTCCTCATTTTGTAATTGTGCTTTATTCCCTAAAAATGAGTAAAATACTTAAACGGTGTGAAAAGGAAGCATCCTGGTGAAGACACTACAGATTCATAGAGAAAAAGAAAAGCAATATTGATAAACAGAGGCAGACTGGGTAAAAAATTCTTACCCGGGAAAATTTGTAGCAGCCTCATACTAGCGTTTATGGCCAAAATCACACTGGCCCACAGGGGTTTCCCCAGTAAGGCTTATGGCCAGTCCACCTCTGTTGATAGAGAAAAATTATGAAATTTTGAAACACTTTGAGCGAAATTAAGACCATCTGATATTGCACGTGCTACTGGCCTAAATGAGGCAACGCCGAGAATTACAAAGAATGCAGAGAAAATAAAAACAACTTTCATAGCAGGAACAACTCAAAGTGTAATTAAAATCCATTAGATCAAGACACAAATAATTGGAAGAGATGGAACGACTGTCATCTGTTTGGATAGAAAATCAAACAAAAAAACAAGTTTGCTTACGATAGAAGCAAAAGCATTACAATATTTTATTACGTAATAGCCACGACTATTACCAAAGACAATAAATAATCGTAATAAAATATGTATTTTATTGTGTTTGGTAATCTTTTGATTACAAATGTGTGTTCAATCTTGGGTGGTCGGCACATAACCCTATTTTTCCCATAGGGCACGTTATTTATATTGCACGATTTTGCATTGAACGAGGATTTCTAGGAACACAACTATCATGCTATACGAGGACTGACTATACCGATCTTTTCAGAAGCCACTGTAGATTGCAATTTAGATGGTGCTTGTGTGGAAGATAGAGTTCTAAATATAAGGAGAAACCTCAGCCAACAGAGAGCTTGTCTCTCATTGACAATTTGAAAAATTAATTTTATCAAGAAACTAGTCATTTAGAAATATCTACCAGACATCTGGCAATTAATGTGTACAAGTATTCTGATTTATTTAATTCAATCTAATTTCATTAAGACAAGTGCTTTAATAATGAGAAGCTTATAATCACCGTTTAATTTAATTAAGATTTCTCCATTAATTAACTGAGGTTTATACACACAATATTCTTTGTGCGCCATAATGTTCTGTCATTTCCATTCTGCTACAAATACTGAATTTGTGAACGTAGGCATGCATGTTTGTTATAGCAAAGAGGCCAAACCTGACAGAAGGTGATCCATATATTTGGCCAAATAACCTTGTTAGCAGCTGACGAGGTATAACAAGTTACTTAGTTTAGTATGGCAAAGTTACTGATTTTTTCAGCAGAGTGGAGAAGGTTAATGCACAATGCAAGTATCAGTTTGTTTTCCTCTTCTACAAAAAGATGAATGCAAATCCTTATTCTAAATCTGTAGAATAAGGATTTGCAATATGAGGAGCATGGATTTTTTTTTTTTTTTTTTTTAATTCAGAAGCAGCTGCATATACAGCAAGGAATTTTTACACTTGGGGGGGGGGGGATTATAACATTGGAAATGGCCAGGGCTCCAACCCCGGCAAGCACTTCTTGCAAATGCAGGTAACAAGAGAAGTGCCTTATTTTATAATAGCTAAATTCTGAAAATTAATACTTTTGTATTTCTTAACTTGAAGAATATATTTTAACCAACATCACATTGAATGAATTAAATTTACCAAATAGGCTGGCTGTCTATAGTCAAATTATGGCTTACTTTGATAATATTGCAAATAGCTTAATTTTTCACAAACAGTGTAAAATTAATATATCATTTTCAACAGTGGTCGAATTAATATCTGAAATTGGGCGGGTAACCCCTATTTTTGGGCTTGGGCTCCCCATGGGCTGATAGCCCATGAGGAGTGCAAAAATTTGCTTATAAGTCAGGGATTTATGTATAGGGCAGTCAAAGGAAAGGAAAGGAAAGGAAGTCAATAAAATAATGTCCTCAAGAGTCAATTTTATGTGTGTTTTGGGATGGGATGTGTTTTTCTTTAAAGAAGTCAATGTCTATATTTGTGTAGAGAGGAATAAAGTCATATGAAGCAAAAATGTCCTCGTTGTTCAAGATAAGGTTTAAGTATACTAAATGATGATGATGTATCCTTAGTCTCTCAACTGACAACACCTAACACTGCAGTCCTGCTAAATTAATTTTTACGGGGTTTAACTGGTTAAAATTAATGTAGCAGGACTGCAACTACATTAATATTAAGGTTTAACATTAATAAATAAATAGGTTGCAGATGGTGCTTCCATAAACCAATATATTTTTCGAAGCCTACTCTTGAGAGAAAAATCCAACCTCCCACCCCCTTTCAACAAAGTAAAATCCACTTCCCTAAAGTGGATTTTACAAAGTAAAATCAACTAAAATAATTCTAAGTGGTTCCCACCTACATGTAATTTTAATATTTGAGGATCTTTAGTTTTTGTTCTGTGTTGTTAAAGGATGGAGTAACATTTCATCTTCAAGAAACGTTTAATGTTACTGCACTGCACAGACAGGTCTTTCTGTCTGTGCAGAAAAAATGAAGGCCAGTGAAAGCCACCAGTGGCTTTCACTTCGCCTCTTGCAGAAGCGAGAGGATGAGAGTGGAAGCAGAGGGTGCTAAGAATCTCTGGGTACAACCAGGATGCAGGGCACGGAAACTGAACTTGACTTGTTACAATATAAGATCGCTCATCAGTGAAGGCAGGATAATTAGAGATGAAAAAGAAATAAGAAAATGTAAATTGGAATATCATCGGCTTGGCTGAAACAAGAAGAAATGAATCACTTATAAGTTTATCAAGTGGAAATCTCATGTACACCAATGGAAACAGTGAAAAGAGTGAAGATGGAGTTGACTTTGTGGTCCATAAAGATAAAAAAACATTTTGGAATTCAAAAGTACATCAAGAAGGGTGTCAAGGCTACTACTCAGGATTTCTAAGAGATACAAACTAAAGGTTATAATGATATATACACCGACGCTGAGCCATGATAATGAAGAGGTGGAAGAAATGTGCACTGAAATTGAGGCTTCTAGATGAACAGAAAACTCAGTACATTATTATGGGGAACTTTAATGCTAAGGTTGGAAAGAGACAAAACAGTGCAGAAAGGGGAACTATAGGAAATTTTGGAAATGGTGAAAGAAATGAAAGACTTAAGGAATTTGTAAAATCTCAAGGAATGTCAGTAGTGAACACTTTTTCAAGAAAAGGGTGAACAGAAAGTGAACATGGAAGAGCCCAAATGGATTGACAACTAATGAAATTGACTTCATCCTCACTAATAGAAGATATATTGTGAACGATGTTACCACCCTGAACAAGGTAAATGTTGGAAGTGATCAGAGAATGGTAAGGTGCACAGTTGATACAGATGGAAGGAAAAAATAGAAAAAACTGACTCGAGTAAATAATCCAAAGGCCTTGAGATAACAGAAGAAGAGAAAAAAAAACAGTATGTACTGGAACTTAGCTTTCCGAAAGTGATAAAGCCCCAAAACACCTATAGGTAAAAAGAAATCCAGAGAAGAAACAATTAGACAAGAAACACATGAACCAAAGATGACAAATGAAGAGCAAGATAAACGCTCACAAGGACAAAATTGAGTATACTGGGTTATGCAAACCCATTAAAAAAGAGACTCAGAGGGGACATAAGAAGATTTAACACAAGAAGAGTAGAACAAGCATTAAAGGAAAACAAAGGACTTAAAATCAGCAGTCATGAGCAGTAATACAGAAAGATAAATGATACTGAAAATGAAGATTAGTGATAGTGTACTTATAAATAGCAGAAGACTACTATAAAGAATTATATAAGGAGCAACGGAATGATGCCAGCAATGGGGAAGCTGAATCACAAATTAGTAATGCATACAACACCCCGATATCCTTCCTGATCAGGTGGAACACGCATTGAAGAAAATGAAGAATTAGAAAGTCCTGGGTGAAGATGAAGTTAGAGTAGAGTTATAAAAATTAAGAAGAAGAGACATGACAGAGAAACTGGCAAGACTTAAGAAAATACATTAGGAAACGCATCATGCCTAAGGAGGGGAATAATGCAATCATAATTTTGCTGCATAAGGAGACAAATCAGTAATTGGAAATTATAGAGCAATTAGCTTGTTATCCCATATCTACAAGTAGTTAAAAAGCGTTATTACTAATAGATTAGAAAGAATACTTGATGAGAAACAACCAATAGAGCAAGCTGGCTTTAGGACAGGTTTCTCAACTATGGATCACCTTCACATAATATTGCAGCTAATGGAGAAATCAAATGAATACAAAACACCATTATGCTTGACATTTGTGGATTACAATAAAGGCATTTAACTCCAAACAGCATAAGGCAACAATTCAGGCACTGGAAAGACAAGGCATAGACATCCAAAAACATTATGATTTTGAAGAAAATATATGAGAATGCTACCTCTTTTATTAGACTAAACAAAGACAGTAGCAAATTTAAAATTGAGAAAGGAGTTCGACAATGAAACACAATACCGCGAAAGCTGTTTATTGCTTCCCTTGAGGAAGCTTTAGGAAGATTAGATTGGTCACAGAAAGGAGTCAATGTGGAAGGAGAGTACCTAAACCATTCACGATTTGCAGATGACATTGTGGTCGTAAGCCACAATCCCAAGGAAGTAGACAAAAATCTTATTCAGTTGTGGCTAAGGGTTTGCTTACTTCCTTTGCTACCTTCTTTAATATAAGTGGATACATTCCATCCACCCCGGGTGCCTTTCTTATGTTTTCAACAATTTCTCCTCCAGTTTACTCTGAGTTATTACAAGATTATCTAGCTTACTACCAGAGTTTGATACACCTCTGGCATTCCGCTCCCTGAATAATTCCTCGTGTGAACGTAGATGCAAAATATTCATTTAGTTTGTTAGCTACCTGAGCAAGATCAACAACAGTGAAACCATCGATATCAGATGGACCAATCTGATTCATCCCCCCTCCTTCTAGAGTTTACATAAGTAAAGAACTCTTTGCTGTTTTTCCTTGCATCCTTTGCCAAAGATTTCTTGTAATCTGTCTTTGCCTGCCTAACCTCATTTGTGACTTAGTTACAGATAAGCTTATATCTATCATACGCTTCTGTGTCACCTGTTAATTTATATGTATCCCATGCATTTTTCTTCTCTGCCACATTGTCTAATTAGTTCATCTGATATCCATTTAGGAATAAATCTTGAACAATATTTCATAGTTGGTATGAAAAGCCTAGTAGCTTCCAAGATTATTTCTTTGAATGCTTTCCATTTTGAATTTGCTGTTGGTAACATCATCAGTTGGTCCCACCGTACAGAATTTAAATACTGTCTCAGACCACCATAGTCACCTTTACAAAATCAAAAACCCTTCCCTTTACTATTGATGGTTGTTTCCTCTTTGAGTTAATCCCACTTCAGCACACTGTGATCATTGCCACCTAGTGGTTCCTTTATCTGTAGATTCTTAATGCATGAAGAATCACTACTGATAATCAGATCAAGAGTATTACTCCCTCTAGTTGCCTCCCAAACATGCTGCTGCTGTAGAATCATCCAATAAATGCACAAAAGCCTTTCTAGTGTGTGAGTGGCCAACCCACAAATTCCAATCAATCTCTGGGAAATTAAAATCCCCCATTATAAAACACTCTGATTTACTGGCCCACTATTTCTCTGCACAATTGCCCATTTTACTCATCATATTCATTAGGCCTATAACACACACCTACTCTCATATTTCCTTTCCCAGTGCTTATGACACACCAAACAGTGTCAACATTGCATTGTCCACCAACATCAACTGGATGAACTTCCTTAGATTTTAAGTGTTGCTTAACTAACAGCATAACCCCTCCTCCCTTCCTGTCCTGTCTATCCTTTTTGTACACATTGTACTCCCTAAATTCCAATTCTGCACTGCTTATGCCTGTGTGACACCACGCCTCTGATATCCCAACAATATCTGCCTTTGATGTCTTGACTAGCACTTCAAGCTCATAAAATTTATTATGATATACCCCTAGCATTGGTGTACATGCAAGTATACATGCACCTGTTTCTACTCTTAGTTACCGTAACACAGCCCATGTATTTACTTGTTCCACTATGACTCCCAGCAGTCCTGGAAATTCCCATTGCCTTGCTTTCCAGGCTGCTGCTCAACTGTATTTCAATAGAAGTAGTGCAAGAATCACTTTTACCTCTGCCAGTGGCTACTGTTAATCTATTAGTCCGTGTATCCCCCAAACTATTAGTTTTCCAACCCACCTAACTCTGCCTCGATAGCATCAACAAAAAAGCACAAACCAGGCTGAGAAAAATTCTACCTCTTGAGCGTTGCACAATCTCTCCAGGGCCGAATTGACATCATATACTACTTATCTGGGACAAGTCATTAGCTGTAATAATGACAAATGGCTGGAAGTCAAAAGAATAAATTTTGGATGGATAGCGGTTCAGGAAATATAGTCGCATACTGAGGAACAATATCCCAATTTATCTGAACTATAAAATAATGAACCAATGCATACCAAAAGAATGGAAGAGAATCTGAAAACTACACAGAGAAGAATGGAACGAATTATATTAAGAATTAGACTGTTAGATAAGAAGAGAAACACGTGGATTAGGCAGCAAACACAAATAAAGGATGTTCTTATCAAAACTAAAGAACTGAAATGGACTAGGGCAGGACACATAGCTCGAAGAAATGATGACAGATAGACTAAGAAAATAACAGAATGATACCCAAGGGGAACTAAAAGAAAACCTGGAAGACAAAAATGGAGATGAACTGATGAAATTCAAGAGTTCGTGGATAATGAATGGATGACCATTGCACAAAACAGAAGAAACTATAAAGTTGCTGGAGAGGCCTTCATCCTGCAGTAGATTGAAAATGGCTGATGATGACTTTTACAGAATTACTCTGGTTTAGGAGACCTCCACCTTCCTCCTCCCCCACTTATTTAATCTTTCTAAAAGCCACAAGTTTCCATCAGTTACACCCACCCCCCCACCACCATTCTCTCAATATCTTGGGTTATTTTTATTATTTTTTTAAACATGTTTTAAATTAGAATTAAAATTATGTAGGATTCTCAAAACCATACCTAATATGACCTAATTTCTGGTTACATGGCGTGAAATAGACATCCAAGGAAAAGCCACAATATGCACTGTAATATTTCAAAAGTAATTTCATTTATTTTCTTAACTCAGTTTACTAATAACTAAACTGATATCACTGAAGTTTAACAAACAGTTTGACTTGCTTATCAACTTACAAAAATGAAACAATTCCATGCATTTCTGAATAATACATCCTTTTCATAACAAGTACTCCAGAATACAGCAAACAAGCAAATAAATAAAAGGCATTCTTCACCAACTGGAAATACAATCTATTTGATTTATTCATAATTAGTGAGCGTTGTTGTTATTTGCTTTTTAAGAGCATTAGCAACTAAGGCCATATTGCTCCGGGAATATGCAGTGGTCATTCCCTGACCTTTCCGCATCCTCCGTATTTGGTGGTGATGGGTTTGAACCTCGGTCTAATCAAGAAGCGTGTGCTACGCACTGCTGCTCCTTCCCACCTGGCTACGGAGGCGCCTTAGTGAGTGCATCAGCAATATAACTTTATAAAATAAACTAACCAAAATCAAACTACAAGAAAAGTAAACAAACCTTGTTTTGAATATAACAGGTTCCTGTGATGATATACAAGAATTCCCTCTACATTTAGATTGCTTCACTAATGAGGACTGTGTTGTAGGTGAGGGTGTGATCTGTGATGACGAGAGTGATGGAGATGATTCAACAATTCCTAACAAATAAACAAAAATTAAATGTTCCGTGTGTTGTTTTTTTCTTTTCTTTTGCAAAACAAATTTAAAAAATAAAGACACTGATATGGATGTTAAGAGGCATATTTTAATACTAGTAATAACAAACTACAAGAATTATTAACTCTGCTACTTTCGACATAGACATGATTTAAATCGGAAATCTGAATACAGATCCATACGCTCTTCTTAACAGAGTAGAATCTTGTTAATACAATGTTATATACCAGAGTTCTATATAAAGCCCATATTGTCCCACCGATAATGGACAACCTTTTTTTACATAATTTCTTTTCCTACAAAATTCTGTTAATATATATTACACAATAAATTTTTATTCCTTGAAAAATCAAATATTATTTTTTATGATTAATACAAAGCTTGATGCAAGCCTATTTAATTAAAGTTTAATTTATTCCAAAAAAGAATAAAAAAAAAAAGCCTGCTGTTCAAAAAGACTTATAGTGACAGAAAATACATCACCATTCTGTTATGCTGCAAAGCAGATGGCAGTAAAAAAAAACTGTGTCCACTGCTGCATGGAAAATTTTCCAACCCAAGTACTTAACTATCATGCAATTATGAGGAGGACACCAGAAGTGTTTGGCATATAGTCAAAATTTTTAAGTCTTCATTATTGAGAATGAACAGAAGAATGGTTTCAGGAAAAAATATAATAATAACTGAAGATGATTTGATGAGTACTGTATATGGCTTTGGAAGCCACATTTTAGGAAAGATGTGGAGCTTTTGAAATGGGTGCAGAGAAGAGCAATATTGGTCAAGGAAAAAAACTCTACATAATTCCATGAGCAGTATGTACAGTATGGAACATAATGTATCATACTGAACATACTGCTCACAGGTCTGCTCCGTAAGCAGATCCATTAGCAATGTATGAGTATTAACTTCCATCCTGCAATTTGCAGCATCTGAAAGTTGCAATGAGATCTGTTTGACTTGTTTAAGGCTTTCAATGGATTGATTAAACAAAATGTTCATAGCATCCTTACTCTTGCTCAGCCAACATAAACAAGGCAGTATAAATTTAAACTGAGGAACAATTGTTGCAGGACAGATGTGCAGAAATCTCCTTTCAGCTGGAAACTGATTGATTGTTGATATCCATCTAGTACTTGAAATTGGAGAGAATGGATTTCAGCCAAAGTGGAATGTCTTAAATGCTATTCATAAAGTAGTATTTCTTGATATGTTATTGCATCAACTGCATAAATTAACAGCTTCTCAAAGAGTAAATTTAGTATCAGTACAATTCTTCCTTAAATTTATTCAAACTACTACTTCACAACACCAAATGGAAGTTTGTTCCAACAATCAAGAACACTCTAACTGAAAGCAAATTTTTGTATTTTCATCCTTCAAATATTCTTCTTCAATTTAAATTTATGCCCCCTCACGAGTGCTACCTGAGAATGATTCAAACTGCTAGCAGCACTTAGTCCATTATATCCATTTATGCCTTCAGGACAAGCACTGCAATTTGCAAAACTGAAGTCATTTCTCGTAAGAGTAACATTTTGTATCCTAGACCAGAGGTGCACAAACTATGAAACGCGACCCCTCTGGGGGTTACGGTATAAATTAACGGGGTCGCAGCAATTTTTTAATAAAATTACTTATTGTGTACATAAACACTAAAAAAACCTGTTGTTAAAATTACTTTTTCAATACTGTAGGTGTAGAGACTTTACTATTCAAACGAAGTCTGAGATACAAATGAACCCTATTGCCACTGCTTATTTTTTTCGGTGGTTTCGTGTGTGGCTTTCTTATTGTCCTTGTGGGTAATATGCCTTAATTTGCTTACTAGCTATGGACACACCGAAAGCCGCTGACTAGTGTACTTCTCAGTATATATCAATACTTCTCAGTACTACTCAACTGCTGAACAGTAACCCTCTAGCTCTTAGCTCTTAATTCGTGCTTCCTACAGCAAAATTTTCTGAATGGTATTTGTAAAATTTAAAAAAAAATAATAATAATAATAAATAAATAAATAAAATAAGCAATCAATAACGAAGATCAGGGCATGCACAAGTGAGATATGGAGTAACAAGGAAAAAAATAGGAAAGAGAAGATTCTTACAATTTATGTTCGGTTTTTTTTTGTTTTTTTTTTTTGTATATATCACTGATGATTTCAGTGAAGGGGACACGTTTCACCATAACGTAAAAAACAAAAGGCACAATTCCAGCTATCGGTATTATCGCAAATGCAATAAGATTAAGTTTACTACCCGTTTATAATTAGATGCACTAACAGAAAAGCCCAGTAACCCGGAAGGTGCAAATTGTTTTTGTTTTTTTGTTGACCTCCAGAAATGTGCTTTAGTAAAATGTGAGTTCGCATGAGGTGATAATAATGTGTTTCTCACTTAACCCTGTGAGGTTCTTTTCAGAAAATTTCATTTTGACCGTTATCATGGTGCCGACTAAGACAATAAGTGACAGCACTACTAGTAAATCTATCAACAAAAGGAAAGCGATCGATTTGGATCAAAAAATTAAACTAATAAGAATGTGTGAAAATGGCCAAAAATTAACAAGTACCACACAGAATTCAGAGTTGTCGATAATAATATAATAGCAATATGTTATTAGTCATTCCCGAGTTAAATAATAGACGAAGTAAGAAGTCCTGGAACATATTTCTTATGTATATCGGGGACTTTTGTATTTTTGGATTAAGAGGGAAAACGATTATACGGGATTTGTTTTTTTACCATCTATCCCAGAAAATCTAGAGTCTACTGTAACCCCCTGATTCATAGGTTGGATGAGTGAAGTCATGTTTGGCAGTAGAAATATGACTCTCACATTCAAATTGAAATCATCTAGATGCGTAGGATGTCCAGGAGCATTATCTAATATAAGCAAAATTTTGAAAGAACGTCACTGTCTTTAGAATATTTTTCAACGTCGAGAATGAAGCAGCATTTAAACCAATCCTCGAAGAGGGATACTGTTATCATTGCTTACTGGTTCGATCAGAAATGCATCGGTAGGGTGGCTTTACTGATACCCTTAAATGTACAAGGATTTCCAGAATGGTATGCAAGAAGTGGCTTTAATCTGTAATCTCCTGCTCCATTAGCCCCAAGCAAGAGCGTGGCCATATCTTTTGAAGAAGACTTGAAGCCTGGCCTTGTTTTTACCTCTTTGGCACTGCATGTTTGATCCGGCATTTTTTTTCCAATGCAGAGCAGTCTCATCAACATTAAAATTTTGCTGCATTGAATAGCCACCTACATCTATAATTTTTTTCCAACTCATCAAAAAATTTCTCTGCAGCTGCAGAATCGGCACTGGCGACATCACCATTGTGGAAACCAGCGCGATGCTTGAACCAATTAAACCACCCATTGGTTGCCACAAACTTGGCTTCGGGTTCACCATACTTATCCTTAATATCTTCATAAATACTTCTTGCTTTTGATTGAATGGTCATTAGACTCAAGGGCACTCGCTTCTGAATCTGACTTTCCATCCATATTATTAACAGCTGTGCCATCTTCGATATAGAACCTGAATGCTGTTTTTTGAGCACTGTTGATCTTAAGTACGTTGATCCTTTGACTATGCTTCAACCTACCTTTTATACGTGCACTGTCATTTAAAATAATATTCACTGTTGAAGCAGCAAGACCTAATTCCTTTGCAATAGATGACAAACATTGTCCTGCTTCATACTTTTTAATCATTTTCATCTTCATTTCTAAATCAATTTTGTTTTGTTTCCTGGCACTACCACCACTTGCATTTTTCGTTGGTCGCTTTCCTTTCATTACCGTGATACATAAATACGAATGAAGAGAAAACATTTCACCATAATAGCGCAAAAACCCCACAATTGCAGTTATTGGTAGTATTGCAATAAGATCGTGTTTACTACCCATTTATAATTAGATGCACTAACAGAAAAACCGATTAAACTGAAAAGTACAAATTGTTTTTATTGTTTTATGGTCATGACCTCCAGAAACGTGCTTTAGAAAAATATCACAAAGGTATTCAAAATTGATTCTTATAACAGGAACATATAACGATGAAAGGGTAGTGCAACTTCCATTATAAACATCACCTTTTAGAGAGATTGGTTGGTTGGTTTAGATTTTATTGGCGCATTAGCAACTTAGGCTATAATGCATCAAGACCAGGTCATATATAAAAAAATTTTAAACTTTCAGTGACCTAATTAGTTAGGTAACTATGTCAAAATATATAACAAATGTGTTTTTTTTTTTTTTTTTTTTTTTTTTTTTTGAAAGAGATAAATAACTTAGTAATATAGCGAAATTTTCAACTTCCAAGGACTTGGAACGAATTAAAAAAAAAAAAAAAAGTGTTATTGGGGTCAAATTACGATATTTTCACAAAACTTCTAATTTATCCCTAGAGATGCAAAATATGTTTCCATATTTTTTTCCGTTTGCACCGGCCAGCAAAAACTTACATAAAGTCAAATTTGCGTAAGTCGAGTATTATATAAGTTAGGGAGCTACATTACTCACTGCAGCAGATCTACATCCATCCTAAAATGACGCCTTCAAATTTGTATACTGTACTCAAGATGTGGCCTGACCATTGCCTTACACAATGGAATAATCACCTCCTTATCCATGATAGCAAAATTCCTGTATGTCATCAACGAAAACCCATGAGCTGTCTTGAAAGCCTGTCTACACTGCTCGGAGAACTTCAGATCTGACTGCACAATTACCTTCAGGTCTTTTTTCATTTTCCCTTCCCTGAGTGTAGTACCACAGTCAGTAAATTACTCTGGGGATAGTGGTACTCATCATATGCAGTACTTTGCATTTGTTAAGGTTAAATATCAATTACCATTTCTCAGTCCATCTTTCTAAATTTTTCTAGATCCTATTGCAATAGCATACCATAATTACTGTCATTAACCACCCTGCAAACCTTTAGGGAGCAGAGGCAGGAACGTAATGCTGCTGATCAAACTCTGCCTGAAAGTGACAAGAATCTGCCCCGAGCGAGATCATGGTAATGCAGACGTTCAGTCAGTGTGGTATGAAAAACATTAGAAGTAAAAGGATAATGACAAGGGAAATGTGTTACAAACCAAATAATTCTGGACAGTATGACAAAAATTTCTTCAGGCAGTTTGAATGGAATAGTAAGTATGATTGTCTCAATTATGGGTGGTGACTTCAACCTACCTCTTATTGATTGGACAAACTGAAAGATTGGACCTTATCCCAGAAAGTCTGAGAGAGTAAAAGGAGCTCTAATATCCAAGATCAGGCTCTCATTAAGGAACCTAACCAAATCAAAGACTTGACAGTGAGGGAAAGCAATAGCGTCCAGCAATGACATCATAAAATGAGTTAAATCTAGAGAAACTTATGGAGTCAAAGATAAAGGCAAGGACTTCGTTTTCAAAAGAGGGCCTACAATGGAATAAACATTTCTTGGGTTCTGCCAATTAGAGAAGCTACCGTATGATCAGATATATTCTATGGAAAAATTCAAGGAATTAGCATTGGAAGAGTCATATGATGCAAGAAGGCAAGCTTATATAACATCAGCAAAAAAAAAAAAAAACCTTCCCATTTCACCAATCAATTCACTCCAGACCTGCATGAAGTACTCAAGGTGGGGCCTGACCGTTGCCTTATACAAGGGGACAATCACCTCATTATCTCTGCTAGTAAAATTCCTGAATATATCATTGACAAGACACCATGAGCTACTCTTGCAGCCTGTCTGCACTACTCAAAAAACTCCATATCTGACTGCACAATTACCCACAGGTCCTTTTCATTCTCTACTACCCATATGCAGTATTTTACATTTGTCAAGGTTAAACTTCATTTCCCACCTCTCAGCCCACCTGCTCAACTATTCTAGATCCTCTTGCAGTAGTATTATATTGTTACTTTTATTAACAACCCTGCCAACCTTCATATTGTCTGCAGTTAGACATTATCCCTGATATACCTTCATCAACATTTTGCCCAACACAAAACCCTGGCGAACTCCACTAATAACATTAGTCCACGAAGAGCAAAGTCCATTGATTGCCACTCTGTCTTCTCCCACTAAACCATCCTTTTAACCATTGTAGCAACTTGTCCTTAATACCATACTGCTCCAATTTGTACAGTAGTCTTCCATGTGCAACAGTATCAAAACTTTTCCTAAAATCCAAGTATCACCATCAGTCATCATTCCTCTATTCTATGGGTCAACTACTGAAGCCTCGCCACCATGCTCTGTCCATGTACTTCTCTCTGTCATTCATTTCCCTCAGGTTTCCTCCTCTCTGAATGACATCGGTCTTTATCATGTCCTGCCACCTCATTCTTGGTCTCCCCCAAATAAAATCCAAGTATACGATAACAAAATTATTTTTTGTATTCAATTCCTTTGTGGCCACATCATAGTATCCAATCAAATTTGTCAGACAAGACTTCCCCTTATCAAATCCATGTTGTGTCAGAACTATAACCATGGCCGGATTTCCCATTAGAAACTGTGCCTAGGGCCTACGAAAGAAGGAAAAAAATAAAATAAAAAATAGGGAGGAAAAGGTTTTCAGACTTAAAAAAAAAAATTCAACCATAAAACTTCAACATTAAAAAGAAACAAAACCAACATCGTTAATATCTAGATTATTTGTAACATTACTTAAGATTACAGAAGTTTCTTGCTTCGGCTCCTCGTTGTAGCAAAATCTTTAATAGTGTCCTTGAAGTTCATACGACGAGTAATATCATTCTCGATACATAGAAGTTATTATTTGTTTTGGTTTTTTTTAGGAGCATTAGCAACTGATTGGTAGCCTGATTAATATTGATAGAGCGAGAGCGCCAATATATTATTTCAATTGCAGTTAGCTAAAAATATAAGTGAGTTTATATGAATAGTTATTATTTGGTTTTTAGGAGCATTAGCAACTAAGGCCACATTGCTCAGGAGATATGCAGTGGTCATTCCCTGACCTTTCCGCATCCTCCGCATTTGGTAGTCACAGGCTTGAACCCCAGTCTAATCAAGAAGCGTGTGCTACGCAGTGCCGCTCCTGCCCACCTGGCTACGGAGGCACCTACATAGAAGTACCAATCCCGATAAGCGATCTTGGCTCATAGTTGAGCGTACACAGTTCTTGGTCTGTTAAAGTTTCAAAAATGAGCACTCTCCTTCAGCATTCAATCCAATTGTGGGTAGATAAATTCTTAAAGCTATGTATACATTTGAGAACTAGTATCTTTTATCTGTGCCTTGATTAATTCTGCCACAGATGCTTTGTCCTGGTATAGAGCCAAAACCAACAGGAATTCATCACACGTAGGTGTTCACTAATGCTGTGGCTTTGAATCGAATTTCTTTTGACACAGATTTATCTATTAAAAAAACTGAAGGTATCGGAGCCAAAACCAACAGGAATTCATCACACGTAGGTGTTCACTAATGCTGTGGCTTTGAATCGAATTTCTTTTGACACAGATTTATCTATAAAAAAAACTGAAGGTATCGTGCAATGTACAATATGCAGCACATAGTTTTGTCATTTCTGTAACTAGTACATCTATAATACAATAAACTTGAATTAGAAATGTATCTTTTGCACTTAATTCTGCTGGTACCAATTCCTCTTGTGTTTCATCAAATAGTTTCTTCCTTTTCTGCTTTCATTCTTCATATTTTCTGTAATCAAAATTTAGAATGAATTTTTCTGCCATTTTTTCAAAACCATATAATTTCACAATTACACAACAATTCCAGATTCTTGAATTGCTTTATTCACGCTGTTTTCTTAAATCTTTTAAAATGACAGTCATTAATGCTATTTCTAACCTGATCAACTGCTCATACTAGCATTATATCAAAAGATGTAATTCGCAATCACTGTCTTAATACGGTATAATTTATTATAAGAAATATTTCATTCCTCTTTTCCCACTTTTCACAATAAAAGTGCCCGGGGCCTACAAACATTAAAATCCAGCCTTCACTATAACTGCACTCTGGTTTAAATGATCGTGCAGTGCTTCATTAACCAGTAACTCTATTTTACCCGGAACAGAAGTTAAATTAACAGGTCTGTAATTACTTGTGTCACTCTTTGATCCCCTTTGTGAATTGGGGACACATCTCAACATCTCCAGTCTATGGGGCCCTCCAGATTCTCCAGAGGACATCAGTTGGTTACTCACACAATAGCAAGGCTTTTGTGGATTTATTGGATGATTGTTTTCTAAATCAGCATGTTAGGGAGGCAACTAGATGGTTATTGTTATTTGGTGGAGATATGCGGTGGTCATTCCCTGATCTTTCCGCATCCTCCGTATTTGGTGGATCACGGGATCGAACACCGGTCTAATCAAGAAGCATGTGCTACGTCCTTCTGCTCCTCCCACCCGGCTACGATGGTGCCGCAACTAGATGGAGTAATACTAATGATCTAATTATCAATACTGTTTCTTCATGCATTAAAAATCTGAAGATAAAGGAACCACTAAGTGACAGTGATCACAGTGTGCTCAAGTGAGATTTACTCAAAGAGGTAAAGGGAAGGGTTTTTGCTTTTGTAAAGGCAACTACAGAGTTCTGAGAGAGTTTAAATTCTATATGGTGTGACAAACTGATAATGTTGCCAACAGCATAATGTTACCAATTTTTGATTATTTTGCCCATACAGCTGATGAGGACAATAAGCCAATAGCAATGTGGATTCAATGAGTCTTTGCCAAGTTTTAATAATGCTATGACATGTGCATGGCATGAGGTATCAGGGAAGGCATTTTCTGTAAAAATCCAGTTATATAAGGGTGCAACATGAAGTGATTCTTCACTGAGCTCTTTTAACATGGAGTACTGAAATCCAGCAGTAGTAGGCATTACTGAGAAGTTTCTCAAGCTCCAAGGACTTTAAAATGAAAAAATAGTATGCAATCATTGGTTGACTCCACTACTAGTAGTGCACTACCCCCATTTTTTATATTATTCATGCAGGTGAGCACACTGCACTCAATATATTGATTTGACTGTTTGACTTACATGAAATAAGTTAGCAGTTGTTGCAATGTAAAGACAAAAAAGTCCAAGTGTATATCATTTCTCACTTATACAAGACAGCAAAATACAAGATTGAAACAAAGTTGAATTAAATATATTTGAGCTACTGGATCAGAAAATTATTAAAGCTCATTGAAAAAAAAAAAAGCACTAAAGTATAAAAATAAATAAGTATAGATATGGATATTTATAAAGAATGTTATTCAAAGTGCAGGTACAATAGAAACTGGTCCGAAACAATGGAACCAAGGATATTTCAGACACCAAATTTTTCACACAACTGATTTTAAATGCACAATCTGCTGTTTAAAAATGTAAGCAGAAAAAATTAATGCAAGAAAATTAGTGATTGGGAATTATTTACACATTATGTACTGTACATGCTTATACAGCTTTAAAGTAATTACCAAAGCTGTTTCAAAGATTTTTCCCCCCCTGAAAGGTTTTATATTTTTATCAAATAAGCCAATTGGTTCATAATCAAATATTCTTGTTATTCAGCCAGTCCAGTAAAGATTGGAAGAGGATTAAATACTTCACACTCAGGTTCTACCTTAGGCCCAGGTCTCATATGTTGAGGGCCCCGCAAGCTGCAATGGATACAGCCAAAATCGATGATATGCAGTAGCGTAAAAACAAGCACAAGTGCTTGTATTCCTTATAAAATTTGCAAATAAAATATACTTCCAAACTGTAACATAGCTTCTAGCCAAAATATGCATGCAGCCGATATGTTCAGATTTGTATACATTTACTTAGAAATATGTAGATTTATTTGCTTTACATTTTTATATCGATTGTCTAATCCTAATTTTCCGAGGATCCCTATGCCCTATTTTTTTTTACTATTAAAGTAGGGTATTTCATAATAAACATTTTTACAGGGGCTCCAAAACACTTTTGCCTAGGCCCTGCATATCCTCAAGTTAGGCCCTGTTCACAGTGAATGGTGGTTTCAGTAGAATATATTTGTCATAATATACTCTCTTAATTTTAAATTTCTGTCTGATTTGATTAGTATTTAATGATGATACAGTCTCATCTGTCAACTTGGGTGATTACGAAAATAACTTACAGCAAATGCACAATTTATACTGGGTCTCTTGTTTTGTGCACTGCTGTTAAAATGTCCAAAGCGTTTATTACAGTTCAATGAACTATAAGTGAAGTATACCGAACTATTAAAAGGAAACCACTGTTTATGAAAATTTATTTTTTAGATAGTATGAATCAGAGCTGTAATACTCAATATGTTCTACGTTGATAATAATATTAGTAAATTAATAAGAGGAGTAAACCTCAATATAGTACGTGGAACACTTCCGTATGATACCCTCCAGAAATTAAAACGGAAAAAACGAAAAAATCGACAACTTACCGGTACATTAAAGTAAAATATAAATAATTAAATAATCAATTTAACACAATTCAAAATCAATTCAAAACAATTAAAATTCAAATTAACGCAATTAAAAGAATCTAACGAAAATGTAGTGAATAACATAAAAGAAACGCGACTTCCTAAATTGAATACACATGACAGTTCAGCTTTAATAAGAGAACTTCGAGAAAATAAGGACATTATTATACAGATAAAGGGCAGATAAAGGAGATACAGTGGTAATACTAGATAAACATGATTATATTAATAAGTTAGATTCAGTTGTGTCTGATACCTCCACTTATCGTGAAGTGGACCCGACACTGTTTACCAATTTGGTAAATCAATACAATAAAACGTTAACCACATATCGTAAAAACGACTACATTACTATGGTTCAGTTGAAGGAATTAAAGTCCAGAACATACAATATTCCTGCACTTTTTGGTCAGGTAAAATTACACAAGCCTGGATTGCCGATTCGACCTATTGTTTCCTACAGGAACTCGGCATTTTCAGCCTTAGCCACACATGTATATAATATTATAAAACCTTTTAGACAGATTATATAATTTGGGATTAAGAATTACGATACATTATTTAATAATCTTAAAGACTGTAGACTCGGCGACAATGACAATTTACTCTCATTAGATGTTACCTCATTATATACGAATGTAAACGTTGAATACACATTAGATATTATTTGGGATATGTTAAATAAAAACTCGACACCGATTAATTATACGAAGCTGCCCATTAAGGAAATTTTTCACTTAATTAAACTATTAGTTGAGGCTAACTACATCACCTTTCGAGACAAGGTGTATAAACAAATTTTTGGATTACCAATGGGTTTGAGCCTGAGTGGCTTAATGTCAGAGATCTATCTCTCAACGATTGAGCAGATACATTTGACACCTTTTCGTCCCCGTATCACATACTATGGGAGGTATTTAGACGATGTTCTAGTTATTACTGATAGTAGTACTATCCAAGACATTTTACATTCGTTTAATAATATTCATTCTAGACTCAAATTTACATTGGAAAGGGAAGATACGGATACTAAGTCATTAAACTTTCTAAATTTCACGCTTACCCGGGACTCGAACAAAATACAATTTAGCATCTATCGAAAACCCACAAACACCGGTATGCTTCTACATTATAATAGCTACCACCCATTCACCTACAAAAGATCGATTATCTTTAATCAATTTCTAAATGCCTATAAATATTCAACGACGGATTCTGCTTTGGACTCAGAAATACAAATATTAACTAGCAGATTCTTGAACAGGGGTTATCCCATTAACACAATAAATCGAATTAGGGTACAAGCTAAGGATAGGATAAAAAATACTACACCAATCAACAATAGTAATATCAAAAAATACTTTATTTCTGTCCCATATGTTGAACAGTGGCACAAACAGCTTAACAGATTCTTTAAAGATACCGAATTTAAAATTGTAGCTAGGCCAATACGGAAGTTACACACTATACTGAACAATCGCTCGGTTCTTTCCGCGTTCGCAACACAAATTAATGATCTAGTATACAACATTTCTTGTGGTGATTGCGACTCGTCTTACCAGGGTTCGACGCGGTTTTCTCTTAATATTCGTGTAAATCAACACGAAGCCTCAGTTCGTGCTTCTCGTTCAGCAGCGTCAGAATTAGCCTTTCATGCCATTAATGAAAAACATACTTTTTTATTTAACGAGGCCAAAATACTTAACGTTCAACGTAATTATACTCGACTATTAATTGCAGAAACCGTTGAAATTAAATTACACGAGAATTCTGTTAATGTTCGGCGGCCATATTTGATCTCCGATGCGTGGACCTTTACGCGCATGCGCGAAGACATATAATCACTATTTAAGTTGCAGGTCTAGCCTGATTCGATAATTTTCATTCCTGTGATCACGACAGTCGGTCGAAAAGCATTGTCAGCTTCAGGAAGGAAAATCGTTTTGAATATTTTCGTTAGATTCTTTTAATTGCGTTAATTTGAATTTTAATTGTTTTGAATTGATTTTGAATTGTGTTAAATTGATTATTTAATTATTTATATTTTACTTTAATGTACCGGTAAGTTGTCGATTTTTTCGTTTTTTCCGTTTTAATTTCTGGAGGGTATCATACGGAAGTGTTCCACGTACTATATTGAGGTTTACTCCTCTTATTAATTTACTAAGAAAATTTATTTTACAAATAAAAATTTAAATAAGACGTGTTAAAAATTAATACGTCTTATGTATCTGTGAGAAAAAAAAACCAAACAAGCCACTCCACAACACAAATCACATTGATATGATAGCTCTTATACAAATGGGGGGGGGGGGGATTGATTATATAAATTTTTATTTAGAATAATTTAGGTAATGGTGAATTTCTGACTTTTTTTTTTTTTCACTGAAGCTTTTATGTATCGTGTCAATATCACTGGTATTATTACAGAGGTGACACTGATGAAATTTACTCTTTGCTGAAGCAAAGAGTAAATTTCATCAATAAATGAATTTATAATGCTTTGTAAAAGTGGAATCATAATTTTACTATAATCATGGATAGATGTTTATTAAATACTAAAATCTGTGGCAAATATTTTGTTGAAACTGTTTCTAAGAAGTAAAAATTAATATCAAAGTAACCTCTCCCTAGCTAAGGTGTCAGTTGGACAGACTTGGGTAATAAAAAAGGACTAAAATGCAATTTGATAATTTTTTACAAGTATAACTATATTGTCCTTTAAAAAATTTAAATCATTGTACAAAAATTATAAGGAACTGGAAACTACTACGTAAAGTTGTCCATGAGCAAAAACAGCAACTTCATTGAAAGTCTTATCCTGAGATATTTGACCGTGATGACAAAAGCTAAGAGATTCTCTTCTCTTCAAAGTAAATGGAAAATTAGTTTCACTGGGAGCAAATCAATTCTCAGAATTTAAAAATTTGTTGGATTTTTTAAAATCTAAATAAAACCTATTGCAAAAGGAATCAGGTGAAAATAAAATTGGTTGAAAAAATTTTCTGGATTATTTATTTTATTTTATTTCCTTTCTTCAATTTTACTGCTAAATAAAACCTACTGTAAAGGGAATCAGGTAAAAAGCTTGTCTAGTGTGATTTATTAAGTTCAAAACGCATCTCAGACACAGAGGGACAAAAGCAAATTATATATATAATTAAACTGAGCTGCAAATTTATTTGATTAAAATTAAGGAAAAAATCAGAACAAAAAAAATTTAGAAAATTCTCATTTTGGACAACTAGAATTCTACTATACTGCATGATTTACCCGAATGCCACCTGTAATAAACACAAAACAATATAGTTCGCAGAAAGCATGACTGACATCAGACCGATTATAACAATACTGTTATTTTCTTCAAGGAAATGGTTTTAAAAAAATATCCTCAGTATTTGTGATAATACGGTAAACTCTCTCTTTAATGAACCTGAGTTTCATGGTCTTCAGAAAACATGGATAGCATCTACCAAAACCATGCTATTGTCTGTACAGAACAAGGTGACATAAATGCCTTGGCTGCAAGGCTACTAGAAGTGAAAATATTTTCACAATACAACAGTGACAGTGAACCAGGATTTCCCTCATCGTCACCTTCCAACAGTCTTTATTAATCAACGTACTCAAGAACCCTTCAGACTGGGTAAGATTTAGTCAGAGTTCCCAAACTCTTCCTTCTATTCCACACACTAAACGCAACAAAATACAGTATTATGACATTTAATTTTTTATTTCATAATAGAGCACTTTTTTAAATAACATTCCAGGAACCACACGCATTTCATTCAAGCTTGACCGACAATCGAATTTAGCAGCCATGCCTTACCCGCAATGTTTAACTGTAATGTGTTTTTGAGTGGCTGCATGCAACAAGAGAAATTATAGTTAAAATAAATAAGACAGTGGTAATAAATCTAAATGGTCAGGGACTTGCCATATTTCCATAGATTTATATTACTAAAAAAAGAAAATATACCCATTTGCTTTTAAATTCACAAAGAATTCTTAATTAATGGATAACTAAAATTTCATTTAAACGCTCACATAAGTCTTATAATATTCTCCTTACAGTCTTTATTCCTTTCTTACTACTATCCATTCATTGATACCTGTAAGCAATTCAGTTTTTTTCCCAACAGAATTGTATGTGTATGCATGCACTGTTGGGGGGGGGGATATACCTTAATTTATCTATACTTAATTTTAAATATCACTAAAAGAAAAGAAAATGATAAAAATAATAAAGGTTGCATAAGTATAAGAATATGCTACAACGATATTTTGAGAAAGCATCATTAACTGACAGATCTATTTTTACCTGGTACAATCAAAACATTATCAATTCATATATGTAATGTGCTACACTGCTCATACAAAATAACCAAGAATTAATAGAGAAAGGCGGGAAAAATGAAAAACAAACAATAACAATTAAAAAAAAATTTTTTTTGGCTACACTTTTAATCACTAATTAAATTAATTAAAATGCATTCATTCGGATGGTGGGGGGAAGACATACAGATTTTAAAAAATGTTTTAAAATTACATCCTATCCCATTAAAAGAATATAGGACAGAATGTTTGTTATTATTGTACAATTAAAAAAATAGGAGGTGCCACAATATAAAGTTGTTCAAATATCACAATAATGCAACTTTTTTTGTGTTATAAGTCAAATTAGTTACCAGATCTATATACAAAACATAAAAACAATACAAATTTTATCAGTGAAAATGCTGGCAATAATTTAATGGATGCAAGAAAATGAAATATTAGACATAATTCTGAGCTTTAATTTCAAATCAAAAACACAAGTCACTTAAATGAAAACCACAAAACCAACATAAAATGTATATTAAGCAAAAATTTATGAGTCTCATGTCAGATTACTAATCAAAGTTTGTTGGAAACAGAGTGCCCAGGTAGCAACATCTGTTAGTGTTTTCTAAAAACAGTGACCCCCTTTGAGTCATGCATCAAAGAGAGATGATCTGTAATTTAATTTTTGAATCCAGAAAGAACAAAACCTGATGAAATTTATCACAATCATGTGAAGCATGCATGAGTCATAGTAAGTTGAGTGGATGAATAAGATTGATAACAATATTGCAAGTGTTACCAGAAGTCATAGCAGCAGTGGAAGAACTAATACAAGGAAACTGCTCATCACTATTGAAAAAATTGCCAGTTTAAGGCTGGTTCAATGCATACTATCATTAGTGAGAAGTGCAACTTCTGAAAAGTGTGTGCTCAAATTCCTTGGTATTTAAACACCATACCAAAGGATGACGACAATGTGTGTGTCTCATGCTTCTTGGACAGTATGGGTGTAAAGGAGATGCCTTCTTAGAACACACACAGTGAGTGGAGATATGAATTCTTAGTGCACTATTACATGCAAGTTCAGCTTGAAACCATACAGGCTCACATCGAACAAATAATCCATGCTAACTAGACTATAATCCATAGACTAGAACAAATAATCCATACTAACTAATCCATGTGATTATCACCTATTTTTGCCCATTAATGATGTACCAAAAGGCAACCACTTTCTGTAGAATGAAGAGGTCATAATGATAGTGCATGAAGGGCTTCAACACCAACAACAAAACTTATCTAGAGGAGTCCAGGCTTCAATACAGTGGTTGTGGGTTCACTGGTTGGTGAAAGAAGTGTGCAAAATGCAATGGGGACTACAGTTAAGATTAACATACAGTTTCCTTTAGGTTTATGAAATACAGCTTTTATTAACTTCTGTAGTTTTCATTTGAATGACCATTGGATGTTACTAAGAAATTAACAGCATATTATCTATCCTACCAAGATCAGAAATGAAAATATCAGAAGATTGTGAGAAAAGACAAAAATGCTTATCTAAAATTTCATAATGGTATTTCTTATAGAAACAAAAGGAACAATAATCTGTTTAGAATTTCAAAGGAAAACACAACTAATTTAATGACGTTTGACAGGCTGTATAGTGAGTAAATAAACCAGAAAAGGTATACAAATCATTCCAAGAAAAATACAATATTTACCATATAGCATAAATCATAAACATAACACAAGCATGAAATGTAATTACACAGCATATCAATTTAGTGCACTCAACTCATGCAGCTGAACACTTTTCTACTCACTACAAAATTAAATAAATAATACATATATCATGCATGCAACCCCAGGCAGCATCAAGCATGTGCAGGTTATTATCACAAAGGATCACCTGCCCATACCTGAGACCTGTGGTTCAGTTTTCACTTCAGCTGAAGGTGGCTTCGCATAGAGATGACCTAATACCTCCTCTACAACTGAAACAAGGGGACAAGACAAAAAGGTTTATATTTTTGTTAAAATTAATAAGTACTGTTTTTAGTTATGAAAATATTATATTGATAGAAATATTGAAAAATTCTATATTATTTTAGTATCTATAACCCAATGCTGTTAAAACGGAATTCCATTGAAAAATTATTCAATTTTCATTAAGTATGTGAATAATTCACAATTCCTGCTGTAACAGGCAAATGCAGCCCATACGCTACATTGTTTTTTCCCAATACATTCAACATCACCTATTTTTCTTCAAATAAGTTGCATCCCACCACAGCAGCTACAATTTTGATTTTTTATGGTATTTTGGTCTTCCTCCATCACAATGTTTTCAGCAAACCTAATCCAAGAAAAAGCTCTACTCGTGCATTACAAAAAGACAATTTTTTTTTTTTTTGCCCTATTTACGGTAATTATATAATTCCATCAACTCCACTGCCTCTTTTCTGACAACACTCATAAGAAGACAAACTGTACTTATAAATAAATTAATATTCTCATAATAAATGAGAACTTAAAATTCACTTTGCTCTTCTTATTCACACAGCAATTCAGAATCTGATATTCTCATCAAATCACATCTTGAAATTTATATACAAGGCATAATTTAAGTTCTGTTTATTGATCTCTGCAGCTAAAGTAATAGCTGTGCATTAAAAATAGGTGACTGCATCTAAAGATGCAGAAGGGTAGAAAAGAAAAAAGTATCAAATGTCACCACATGGGAGGTAAAGAAGTGAATCTACAATTTCAGGCTAGATGATCTTCTGTACAGTGCCCTTCAACGTACATAACTTGCAGGAAATAGATATTATTTTCAAGAGTAACATTTTCCACAATACACTGTAGACAATATAATGTGGGCAATAGGATCCAAAATTTTGGATCATGTTATAAGGTGAGCCTGCATTTTATAGAATTTACATATTTGGACATAAACTTACCGAGTGTTTGACCAATAGAAACCACCAACCTAAAGGATGTAAACAACAAGTAATAATCATTACACGTGAATGAGCGAAAATAGATAAAAAAAATGTACTAATCATATACATTTTTTTGGTTGCTAGAAAAAAAGATTTGGTTAACTTCAGAAAGAGACTCTTACCTGTAGATCTTTACGATAGAGAGCAATAGAAAAGCTTAGCTTCTCCTACAGCTTCACGGTGAATGGACAATCTATTCCTTTGCGTAATTTTGTTTTATATGTAAAATTGCATAATTTTGTTTTATGCAAAGAAACGGATCATCCAATCAGTGCAAAGCAGGGGCAGGGCTACATCTGGACATAATTTCCTGTCACAAAGATCCATGGGTAAGAGTCTCTTTCTGAAATTTAACCACAGATTTCACTCATGTTTTTTGTGATTTTATTTCTAAGAACAAAAATTCACACACAATCCAGCAAAGTTCAAAAATACCTGCACTCCTTCATTATCAATTAAAAAAACAAAACAAAAAACATCGATAAACACCTAAAGATAAAGATTGTGAAAATAACAACACATGCATTTTACATTGAAATAACTGTCCGATACAAGTACTTGATGGAGTCTACACAGTACTTGACTACATTGTGGTTTTTCGATAAATTAATCTTGAGTTAACTGCTTCATTGTTCCAGTTTCTTCAATTTTGCAATTTCAATAATAATTATTCCTTCATTCAAAATCAATTATTGATTCCGAATAAAGGATATGAATTCTATCTACATTCTCTGATTCTAGACACTGAAATGCAGTTCCATGGCTGTTAAAGCTCCTGTTACTGTAGGGGAGATGGAGGAAATGGTGTCATCTTTCTCTTTATCACTGCTGTTACAAGGTGTGGCTTCAGTTTGGGCCAGGAGAGAGAGCATTTGCTACAATCGTCTGGGCATTTAAGCGTTCATAAGTAGGGCAATCATCATCAATATGGATCCATTCATAAATGACATTACTGCCAGACTGCATAACTAATTCCTGAGAAACTGCATTTGCCTTGTCGATGTCCCCTTGAGTAAACCCCTCAAACCCTTGCTCTGAGTCAGACTCCCCTCATCTTTTGCTTGATCCTCTGAGTCAGGTGCAATTGTAAATGCTTCATGCAAACCTCGCTGCCACTTCTTAATTGTAGATGGCAATATGGTTCTCTATGTCTTCACTGTCAAGTCAAAAACACCAGCCAGTTTGGGCTTCTTCAGGCATTCTGTTATGGATACTTCCTCATCAATTATTTGTTTGATTCAATTTTTCCTGTAGTGCATCTTGAAAGTCAATATAATGCCCTGATCCAAAGTTGGATCTTTGAAATCATATTCTTTGGCAAATAGTTCACTTTTATTCTACCGTCACAGCTTATGAAGTTTTCTGATTGTTACTCTGTTATTTTAGTTTTTAGGAGCATTAGCAACTAAGGCCATATTGCTCCGGGATATGCGGTGGTCATTCCCTGACCTTTCCACATCCTCCGTATTTGGTGGTGACGGGCTCGAACCCCGTCTAATCAAGAAGCGTGTGCTACGTACTGCTGCTCCTTCCCACCTGGCTATGTAGGCGCCTGAAGTTTTCTGAAGGAGGGTGGGCAAGACAGTTGTCTAGCATCAAAAGTGCTTTAGTTTCCATATTTCTTTCTTAAATGAGCACTCACAGATGGCACAAAAAGTTTATGAAATCATTCCTCAAAAATCTCTGCTGAAACCCAGACATTCTTACTGTTGCAACACAAAAATGCTTTATGGTGGAAACACCTTGGTATCTCCATGACAAAGCATCTTGATTCTCCTGTGTTCCAGTTTTATTGATACAAACCAGCAGTGTCACCCTACCCTTCATCACTTTAAAGCCCTGTGCATTTTGTTCATCTGATTTACAATTTAGTGTCTTATTGGGAAGCATGCGATAACGAAGTCCTATTTCATCGCAATTGTAAATTTGTTCTTGAACATAGCCACCTTGGTGTCTACAGATTGAAATTCACCCAAAATTGAAACCTGGCAAATTATCTATCTCTTTTTCCATCAGCTGAGCCAGCCCTTACTCGTTTTCAATTCTTTCTCATACACTTATACTCTGCACTGATTGTCTTTCTTCAGCTTTCAGGCTTGACTCCTGATAACCTCATCAGATATAGGTGTTCCTTCTGCAAAGTTCTGCATGAACTATGGTGAACATGGCCTTACCCAGTGGGCTATCGTTTGCTGGCTTAACTTGCTTTCACTGAAGATATTCACTAGCTCCAAGTCACTTGTTGCTTGCCATAGGTTAGTTTCATCTTTTATACAACACCTAAGGGTGGATTCCCCTACTCTTATGCGTCGAGACATATCTGCTTGCATCTTTCCCATTTTAGTAACTGTATGTCATTCATACAGTTACTAAAAACTTTTCCATTGCCAACTTTTTTTTATTATTATTTTTTATTTTTTATTTTTATTAAAAAGGAAAGAAAAAAAACAATTTGAACACACAAACTAACGTTATGTAGAGTGAGTTATATCCACGACATGTAAACGTAAACTTTACAACTGTTTCATTTTTCCAGGACAGCTTTGATTTTATTCCAATCACTGAACTTACATTCTGCAAGATAAGTATCACCATTAAACATTATTTCTTCAAAAAAGAAAGTGATTATGCAAATTTTTCTTAGGGAATATCAGACATTGAATCTAACAGGATCCCATTCATGTTCCAGACTTCTTGAGGCTTCTCTGTCCCCAAAAACTGCAATTACGGCGATTAACCTTGCCACTAATGTGAACCATTCCATCATCAGTAAATATCAGAAATTGAAGAGATAAGATGCCATTTTCAACATTTTCATTAAACTCGTGATTAAGGTAATTTCACATTTCTTCATCAAGCAGCGTTTAAGAATCTGAATGTTGTAAGGTTGCTTGTGCAATTTTTCTCTAAGAATTTTGTGCAATTTTGTTTCAGGAACAAAAGAGTTCCAGATATGCCCATGTTAGTGATTTACGTGGGCTTTTCTGAAAAGCTTCAACAAATACCATAGTCTTCTCGTTTATTAATTCAGGCCTTCCAATTCATAGCTTATCATTAACAGAACCAGCCTCATTAAACTTATTCATCCAGTTTGAAACTAAATTTCTGTTTGTTGTTTGTTATTTGGTTTTTAGGAGCATTAGCAACTAAGGCCATATTGCTCCGGGGATATGCGGTGGTCATTCCCTGACCTTTCCGCATCCTCCATATTTGGTAGCTCACAGGCTTGAACCCCAGTCTAATCAAGAAGCGTGCGCTACGCACTGCTGCTACTGCCCACCTGGCTACAGAGGTTCCCCCCCCCATCTCTGGACCTTACCCCATGTGACCTGGTTGTGGGGTTTTTTGAAGAACCAGGTGTATCGGGAAGGATGTCAAACTCTGGCAGATCTCAAAGATGGCGCTAGACATGTGCTGGCTATTCCAGTTGACATGTTACGTTCTGCTGTAGAAAATGCTGTTCTTCGAATGGAAACTGTTGTCAACCAAAATGGAGGACACATTGAACAATTGTAGCGCTATTCAAGTGATTTGTATTCCCATATAGTGACAAGTTTTGTAACTATATATATATATTTCCCCCCCCCCAATAAATGGTGAGAGCATTCTTCATTGTACCTGTTGTCCAAAGTTCTCCTCAGTATGAGCCTTAGAACTCCCTCCAGGGCCCTCAACAAAGAGATGCTTTAATTTTAACAACCCATTTGCATATCGTATATAATATTAGACTACATGTATTAATATCAGTGAAGATTAGTGGAACAACTGAGATACTTAAATTTATGGAATACAATATAAGTAAATTCATATTAGATCATTAAAAATAAAAAAAATTAAAAAAAAAAAAAATCAATATATACAGGGTGTTTCAGTTAAACGTTTCAGAACTTCTAAGAGGGGTAGGGTACATCCTGACAACTCTAAATCATATAGCAATGTGGGGTCGGAAATGCTTTCCTGAAGCGGTGTTGTACACAGAAGCACCATAAAGAAAAGAGACCGTAAGTGAGAAATCGTTTTAATAATACATGAAAAGAAGCAAAAGGTACGTGGATTAAAGTAAGTGTTCGAAGTTTCTTCCACGGGCTACAATGCACGCCTCACATCTCCGACGCATGGACATCCGAACAGTCTGGAATACTCCAGGCGAATTTCGAATTTCTTGAACAAGAACGCCAAGTTAGTAGGATGGATGATTACACGAACGCAGAGTTAGCCGATATGCATTTGGCGTACGGGGCTGCAAATTGTAGTGGGCCAGCCGCACAGCGTTTGTACGCGGAACGATATCCGACGAGGCGTATTCCCAGTCATAATTTCTTTGCAAGACTGCACCAGAGGTTAGCTGAGAGAGGTTCATTTGAAAGAGCTGACAGGGACAGGGTAAGAACAGCACGGACTCCAGCCGTCGAACAGAATGTGCTGCTGCATGTACAGGGGAATCCAAGAACGAGTACATGAAGTATAGCAAACGCAGTCGGGGTTTCCCATTGCAGCGTCTGGAGGATTCTCCGAGAACAAGACATGCATCCATTTCACGTGCAGCGTGTCCAGACACAGCAACCGGAGGATTATGCACCTCGTATTGCTTTCGCACAGTACCTTGGAAAATGTGCTACAAATCCCCTTTTTCCTGCTGAAGTGTTGTTTTCCAATGAGGCATCCTTCACAAGGGAAGGAATTTTCAACACGCATAACGACCATATCTGGGCGGTCGAGAACCCGCATGCAATACTACGTCGTGCAGCACAGATTCGATTTTCGGTCAATGTATGGGCCGGTATTATGGGAGATCACCTCATCGGACCTTACCTGTTACAGTGTCGTCTAACCGGACCTATCTACTTGATCTTTCTGCAGCGAGTATTGCCACAACTTTTGAGAGATGAACAGATTTCTGCATCGACGCAACAGACAATGTGGTTCCAACACGATGGAGCCCCTGCCCATTATAGCGGAGATGTTCGTAACTACCTGGATGTCACATTTGGTCAACAGTGGATCGGACGTGGTGGTCCCGTGCGTTGGCCTGCTCGGTCACCCGACCTATCATGTCTTGATTTTTATTTCTGGGGTCATATGAAATCGCTAGTTTATGACACCCCTGTTGACAATGCTGAGGAGCTGGTTGCAAGAATCGCAGTAGCTGCAGAAGAAATTCGAAATTCGCCTGGAGTATTCCAGAATGTTCGGATGTCCATGCGTCGGAGATGTGAGGCGTGCATTGTAGCCCGTGTAAGAAACTTCGAACACTTACTTTAATCTTCTTTTCATGTATTATTAAAACGATTTCTCACTTACGGTCTCTTTTCTTTATGGTGCTTCTGTGTACAACACCACTTCAGAAAAGCATTTCCGACCCCACATTGCTATATGATTTCGAGTTGTCAGGATGTACCCTACCCCTTTTAGAAGTTCTGAAACGTTTAACTGAAACACCCTGTATATATATATATATATATATATATATATATATATAATAAGAATACAAGATAATATGCAATATTTTAATTTTATAACAATTTTTTATATATTATAAAATGTATACATAGTACACAAAAAGAATCAATAAGATAAAATCCCCAAGTTAAAAATCAAAAGCTATAAGTAGCTTCCCATATCCAAGCTAAAGCCAACGTGTGGACCACAATATACATGAGCAAAATTTAATGAAAGAGTAAATCCGATGTAAGTGTACCAACAGGTAAAAATAATGGCTTGGAAAGGGTGATTCCTGTCTTGGACACGGTGAAATAGGTATTATTGTTCATGAACATAGCCCCACATGTGAAATATTAAGTTTATGCAAAATGAAACAGGAACAGCGAAGTAGTGCAAATGGCTGATGGATTAGGAATCACAGAAATTGAACCTCCATAAAGGCAAAGATGTGGCTGTATGTAACTTTTGTCCATCTCTATCCCTACCTCTATCAAAACCAGATGGTCCTGTTGCCACTTCAGCCAAATATAAAGCTGACCTGTTAGCATCCTACTTTTCTTCTAACAAATGCATTGATGATCTTGGTAAACCACCTCCTACCATTCCCATACACTCCATTCAATGCCTCCAGCAGTCTTCCTTCAAAAGAATGTCAGAAGGATTTTGAACAATCCTGGTGCTAAGGAAGCTGCAGATCTCTAGGTTTTGAGAACAAGTGGAATTTCTCCACGTTCTCAAAATCTGTGCTCTTGTGCTTTCTCGTGTTCTGTGTTGCATGTTTTTTGCTTTCTTATTCCACAGGTATTTTCTCTTCTGTTTGAAAATTTGCTTATATCCAGCCATTTCCTAAAAAGGGTGACAAATCCCTCCCATCCAATTATTGTCCCCCTTGCACTTACTTCTACTCTTTCTGAAGTAATAGAGAAGGCAATTACCTGCCAACTCAAACTATCTAGACACCTTCCATCTGATCAATGATCACCAGTATGGATTCAGTCAGTGTCAATACACTGGTGATATACTGGATTAAGTTACCCATCTATGGACAAATTCAATGAAAAAGTTTGGCAAAACTCAAACAGTTCCTCTTGACATTTCAAAGGCTTTTGATCATGTTTGGCATAGAGGTCTTCCAAATAAACTTCCATCTTATGGTGTGCCAACTGTTTTTTTTTGCAATTGGGAATCCAGTTTTCTCTCTGACCGCTCACAGCAAGTGATGGTAAGAAGGCTGTCTGCCTTAAACTTCTCCACTCATGCAGGTGTTCCCCAAGGTTTGGTTCCTTCTCCTACTCTTTATCTCTTGTACATTAATGAACTTTTTCCATTGATCAGAAATTCTATCCACAGTTTTGCTGATGACGGCACATTGCAATCCACTTTCCAGTTTGAGAAACCTTGCCCTGCACAAACAGCTTCAACCTCTCAAATATCCAATACAAATTCCATAAATGCTGATTCTCAGGTGAGGCAAAGATAACTTAGCTGATTTTAATTCTAAAACTCAGTCCTGTCTTCTATCTCAAAAAGGATTCTTCTGCTCCTATTCTTATCTTCAATGACTCTCTGATTTCTAGACAAGAGCACATATCTCTATTGGGGATAAACCAGACTTCTAAATTCTCTTGCAATAAGCACATAACAAATATTGCCTCCTCTGCATCTAAAAAAGAAGATTTTCTCTCTCACTCTTGGCATTACTTTTCTTCCAAACAACTGTTCACTCTGTACAAATCAAAAATCCACCCTACCATAGAACAATAGAATATTGTTCCCATATCTGAGGCGATGCTCCAAAAACATCTCTCAGGCTTCTAGATTCCATTCAAAAGAGAGCAGCTAGATTAATTAATGACCTACCACTAACAAAGTCTCTCCACTTTCTGTCTCATAGGCATTCTGTTTCTGCTGCATGCATTTTCTACAGATCCTTCTATGAGCATGTTTCTCTGAATTGACTCCTATAATTCACGCTCTCACTTCAAAACCAATCGAAACACATGCTACAACTAGTCAACATCCATTTACTACCAACTTCAAACTCACATAGGCAACTATTCTTCTTCCTCATTTATTACTTCAACTTCCATTTTCTGGAACAATCTCCCTTCAAATACGTATTTGCTGAAAATTACAATCAACAGAAATTCAAGTCTAATCAACAAGCACCTTCTTTCATCCTCTGAACGTTTAAGCCATGCACAGTACTAAGTACTATAGATTGTGATATCTCTCGTGTTCGGTGTATCGTTTAAAAAAATAAATAAATAATTCACTTCCTTCCTTGATAAATCTAATAATTTCAGAGAACTAAATATGAAGAGCATAGTATAATTAAAATTCGGAGCTAAGATATCAGATAATGCTCAGTTCCCTGGGCATTATATTATATCTATAAGAAAAATAATATCCTTAAACTTAATATTTCACATAATGGGCTGTATTTAATCCCTAAGCACATTTTATCTGGTAAAATGTGATTAGGGATTAAATTAGGGATTTATTTAAACCTAAAGGTTGTTTACTTTGGATGTACTCTGCCATTTCAGTCATCTACTGAGAGTTCCAGTGTGGTTTTTAGATTGGACAAGATAAATCTAGTAGATTTACCACTGAATTTACTCTTCATTAGTTCTCTGTCAGGTCATAATAATCATTGTACACATTTTATAATATAAAAAAAAAACTGTTAAAAAACTAAAATCTCATATTGGTAAACAACCTTTACACCCTATTATATTAATAATGTTACTCTAATTATACTTATACCTATTATACTAATAATATTAGTACATTAATAATGTTCATATTGTATACTCGTTACACTGGTCAGGAAAAAAAAAAAATTTTTTTTTTTTTTTTTTTGCTTCCTGTTAAAATTCAGGGTAATTCTTGTAGCTTTGATGTTGCTGAATTCAAATATGGCAACCATACTGCTGTAATGCCCACCAATTTTAAGGGAGAGGAAATTAAAGTCAAACTAAGTTTCTAGTAAAAAAGATTTTGCATATTTTAAGAAAAATTTACATACAGTACTAAAGGCTGAACAATTGGTTTATTCTAGTTAAAAAAATATTTATCTGATAACAAAACACCTATTTTGTAATTTTTTTGCCTTTTATAATTGTCCATTTGTCTCCAATCGAGGTGCCAACATATTTGGACTTCATTTTCCCTGGTATCATGTATAACTTTGAGAAATATCTTCGAGAAACCGTTCACAGTGTTCAATGGACACTGCTCCCAAGTTTTCAGGAAAAAAGTCTAAATGTGAATATAGGAAATTAAACTTTGACGACATGTTGTATCCCAACTCTCTGTACGCTAAAATTAGTTCATTCACAATTTCATTGTAATTTTATGATTTCTCATTGCCTAAAAAATTCAGGCAGATGTTTTCAAATGCCTTAAAGACTCTTATTTCAATGCCATTTAATTTTTTAGTGAATTCCTCATCTTGGAACAGCAGTTTGATTTGAAAACCCATAAAATTTTCCTCTTTTATCTTGGCCTCACTGATATGGGGAAACTTTTGCCTCAGAAGTTTCCTCATTTTGAAAAAGGAAAATGCTTGCTTGGTGTGGAACCCACTCACATATATATACCAGTAAAGAAGTTTCTAGAAAGCTCCCCATGTTTCTAGAGACTATGTCGAAAGTTCTAGAACCTTACAGAAACATCCCGATCCTTCTTCCACAGGCAACAATATTGTAGAACATTCTGGAACATTACAGAATGTTGTAGATAGCTGCCGATTGTTCTAGAAAAATTTAAATAAATAGATAGAAAACGCAATTAAACCAACTACAGGTCATTAACCCATGATATTCAGAAACTGAGGGTGATGAGAATGTCTTAAGCACATATCCAAGTGTTTGAACACATTTCCTGGGAGAATCTGTCAAAATTATTTCAGGGAGGAAATTGATGATGACCAGTGTTACCAGAGAAAGATGTATTCAACAATAAGCAATTTGTATATTATCTTTTACCTGTGTATATGCACACACACAATAATATGCAAAATGCTTATTGTTGCATACATATCTCAGTGACAAATAATAAAAATAAATATATATATATATATATATATATTTTTTTTTTTTTTTTTTTTAAATCTGATATGAATTAACATATTCACTGCTCTACACTACATTAATACATGTAGTCTAACAAAAAATACTACACTGTTGCACAGTTATACCGCGGAGTTTTGGGGGACAGGCTGTGACCCGGTTATAAGACAACTGCGCTATAACCGATACTGTACTTACAAATTTTCTCCAATTAGTTGATTCTTGCTACGAAAGGACTCTAAATATATATGCGAGTGAAATCCAACCATATTTGATATATTTACTGCGCTCTATACCATGCATTCATTTTTTTAATCCCACCTGCAGACCAAAAAAAATCCACTTGGGAAGGATTAATACTAATGTGTGAACAAATGTATATTTCAAAAATTATTTATTTTCACAAAAAAAAAAAAAATGTAGCAATAGATAATTATTTATCTACTGAATTTTTTTTAGAAATAAACAAGGAGTTACCTTTTATTCAGTCAGTAGGATTTCTTCTTTACCCAATGTCATTATGCGAATGAATTACGAAATGATACGTTGAAATAAAATTACATAATTTAAAATAATTTAAAACTCAATATGTTC
Organism: Mastigoproctus giganteus; assembly: GCF_048544385.1. Lineage (NCBI taxonomy): Eukaryota > Metazoa > Arthropoda > Arachnida > Uropygi > Thelyphonidae > Mastigoproctus > Mastigoproctus giganteus. The sequence goes on from NC_143588.1 coordinate 51,926,473, forward strand.
CTCACTATTGACAGACGGACAGTCCAACACCCCAGGATCACAGTGGTGAACCCCCAACACGATCCCAGAAAAATTAACCCCCCCCACGTGCAACATCTAGTAAAGGAAGACATTTTGTCATAAATGTGAATTTGGAATACGAATAAAATAACATTAAAATGAGATAAAAGTACAATAAAACAATGAAATTAAAAAATTCCTCACTGGAATACAAATAAAATACTATTAAAATGCGATAAAACAATGAAATTAAAGAATTCCTCCCTTAAGTGGACTAAAACTTTGACTAGTGTCATCTTCACATGGGAATGAAACTAATGAAACATGTATATGTTCCGAATCTTATAGCCTGAATCTATTAAACCCATAGGCAAACCGAAAATCTGTCTATAAATCTTACTTTCAAATAAAATATAATTAGCCTCAACCAGTAACTTAATTAGCTCGAATATCTCTTTTTTTGGGTAACTTCGTACTGTTAATGCCAATAGCGTTATTGTTTAATAAATCCAAAATTACATCCAGCACATATATTACATTAACATTAGTGAATAATGAAACTACATCAAGGGTTTAAACTTGAGCGGCCTAATATCAGAGTTGTATTTAGATAGATTAGAAAATATACACTTAACAGAGTTTTTACCAAAAATCACATTTTATGGAAGATACCTCAATGACATCCACATTATAACAGATAATGACACTACAAACAAAGTTTTGCAAACTTTTAATAATATGCACATTAGGTTGAAATTTACTCTGGAGATAAAACAGTTTTTTTTTTAAAAAAAGTAAAAAAGTAAATTTTTTAAACTTTACACTTAAGGTGGGGGTGGGCAAAAATATTAATTTCAGTATTTATCGTAAGCCCGCGAATATGGGGAAGTTCCTACACTATAGTAGCTACCACCCATACTCATAAAAGGTCACTCATGCTAAACCAGTTCTTAAATCCATTCAAATACTCTTCCACACAACTTGCCCTACAGATAGAAATAGAACTGACGAATAGATTCCTAAATAGAGGATACCCGATTACCTCTATAAATAGCATTAAATTAGAAGCTAAGGACAAAATAATCAATAACATAATGACAGGATTAATAAAAAATATTTTATTTCAATGCCGTAAGTTGAATACTGGTATGGACAAATTAATAACCCTTTTAGAGGTACAGAAATGCAAATAGTAGCATAACCAGTCCGAAACTCTAGTGAAGGAACGCATTTTGTCATAAATGTGAATTTGGAATATGAATAAAATACTATAAAAATGAGATAAAAGTATGATAAAACAATGAAAATAAAAATTTCATTGTTTTATTGTTAATGATTTTTGAGTGTCGCATACACTGTACGTCTAGACACTCAAACAATCACACAGTGCTATCAACTTCCGAACAAACACAAGACCTTGTCTACCACATTCCTTGTAAGGATTGTGATTCTTCTTACATTGGATCTACTAGAAATATTTTAAACTCTAGGGTTAAGCAATATGAAGCATCAGTCAGTACATCACATGCAAATGCATCGGAACTAGCATTCGATGCAATAAATGAAAACCACATATTCCTGTTTAATGAAGCCAAAAATTTTAAAAATTCTATACTGTTATTGATTGCCGAGAATAGAAATGAAAATACAAAAAAAACTAACATTCGTCATCCATTTCTCCTATCTGATTCGTGGTCATTCGAGCGCATGCGTACCAAAGAGTACTAATCTCCAATTTATAAGATTCCGAACATACACGTTTTGTTAGTTTCATTCCACTCTATGTGAACTTGACAACTCAGCATTGTTATAGGCCTATATGAGAGCTGGAAGGACAGGGTGGATGCCCTCGAAGGATCTAAAGTGAGGGGCCCATCAAGCTCTCAGCTGCCCACACCAACGCCAGAGCTTGCACTTGGTCATCACGCAACACAGCGGCAACCCCCAAGGCAGAATGTGCTGGTCCCACAGAAACTACTAGTTGTTGGTGACTCTATTGTTAGGAAAACAGGGTACATGCTTTGTAAAAAGGATAGGTGGAACAGGACCAGGGTACGTCTCCAAGGCGCAAAGGTTGATGACGTTGTAGAGCGGATATCATCTTTTAAGGGCACAAAAGGTGATATAGTTGTACACGTTGGCACTAATGATATTAAGAATAGGAGACGGGCAGAATTACTTAACAAGTACGGTCACTGTTGAAAAAAAAGCCGTAAATTAGAGTTCAATTTGAAAGTGTCTGCAATTCTGCTCAGACACGATAGGAAGGAGTATATGATGAGAGCCTTGTCGATTGATTCGGCCAAGGAAAGATTGTGCAAGGCTCAAGGGGTAGAAATTTTCTTCACCCTGGTCTGTACTTGTTGAAAGAAGGGACTGCTTGTACAGGGATAGGATAAACTTAAATAGAAAGGGTGCAAGAATATTTGCTGATGCTATCAAGGCAGTTTTAGGTGGGTCGGAAAACTGCTAGATTGGGGGGATACAAGGATTAATAGATTAACAGTAGCCACTGGCAAAGATGAAAGTGATTCTTGCAATGCTTCTATTGGAATTAGCAGAAGCCTGGAAAACAAGTTGCAGGATATTTCAGAGACTGCTGGGAGTCACTGCAGTACAAGTAAACACATGGGTTGTGTTAGGGTAGCTAAGAAAAAGAACAGGTGCATGTATACTTGTGTATACACCAATGCTAGGAGTTGGGTAAATAAATTGATGAATTACTCAAAGCATCAAAGGCAGATATTGTTGGGATATCAGAGACGTGATGTCATACAGATATAAGGAATGCAGAACTCTTATTTGGGGAGTACAACGTCTACAGAAAGGATAGACAGGATAGGAAGGGAGGAGGGGGTTATGCAATTAGTTAAGAAACACATAAAATCCAAGGTAGTAAAGCCATTCTACATCGCTGGACAGTGCAGTGTCGAGTCAGTTTGGTGTGACATAAGCATTGCGAGATCAAAATTGAGAGTAGGAGTGAGCTATAGGCCTAATAACTCTGATGAGTATAATAAAAAACTGTACAGGTAAATAGAGTGGGCCAGTAAATCAGAGAGTCTCATAATGGGGGATTTTAATTTCCCAGATATTGAATGGAACTTGTGGGTTGGTCACTCACACACTACCAAGGCTTGTGTGGAATTATTGGATGATTGTTTTCTACATCAGCATGTTCGGGAGGCAACTAGGGGGAGTAATGCTCTTGATTTCATTATCAATAGTGATTCTTCATGCATTAAGAATCTGCACAAAGAGGAACCACCAGGTGGCAGTGACCACATTGTGCTGAAGTGGGATTTACTCAAACAGGTAACCACCATCAGGGGTAAAGAGAAGGGTTATTGCTTTCGTAAAGGCGACTAAGATGGTCTGAGACTGTATTTAAATTCTATACAGTGGGACGAAATGATGATGTTACCAAGAGCAAATTCAAAGAACTTATCTTGGAAGCTAGTAGGCTTTACATACCAAGTAAGAAATACTGTTTAAGGTTTAGGCCTAATTGGATGTCAGATGAACTAATAAGACATATGGCAGAGAAGAAAAATGCATGGGATACATATAAATTAACACATGACACAGAAGCCTATGATAGATATAAGTTGATCTGTAACCAAGTTACAAAGGAGGTTATGCAAGCGAAGGCAGATTACGAGAAAAAAATTTTTGGCAAGGGATGGAAAGAAAAACAGCAAAGAGTTCTTTACTTATGTAAACTCTAGAAGGAAGGGGATGAATCAGATTGGTCCACTTGATATCAATTGTTCAACAGTTGATGATCCTGCTCAGGTAGCTAACAAACTAAGTGAATATTTTGCATCAACATTCACACATCAGGAGTTATTCAGCGAGGTGAATGCCAGAGGTGTATTCCACTCTGGCAGTAAGCTAGATAATCTTGTTATAACTGAGGGTTAAGCGGAGGAGAAATTGTTGAAGATAAACACAAGAAAGGCACCTGGGGTGGATGGGATCTATCCAGTTATATTAAAGGAGGCAGAAAAGGAAGTCAGCAAACTCATAGCCATAATTATGAGAGCTTTCTTGGACTCAAGGGAGGTACCCATAGACTGGAGATGTGCAAATGTGACCCCAATTCACAAAGGAGGATCAAAGGCCGACACAAGTAATTACAGACCTGTGAGTTTAACTTCTGTTCCAGGAAAATTAATGGAGGCAATGGTTAAAGAAGCACTGCAGGATCATCTAGACAAGACTTCAGTCCTAGTTCGGACACAGCATAGTTTTGTTAAGGAGAAGTCTTGCCTGACTAATTTGATTGGATACTATGCTGCAGTCACAAAAGAACTGGATGCAGGGAATAACTTTATTATATACTTGGATCTTAGAAAGGCTTTTGATACTGTTTCACATGGAAGACTGCTGCACAAATTGGAGCAGTGTAGCATTGGAGGCAAATTGCTGCTATAGATAAAGGAGTAGTTGAGGGGGAGAAGACAGAGAGTGGTAATCAATGGACACTGCTCATCGTGGACTAATGTTATTAATGGAGTCCTTCAGCGTTCAGTGTTGGATCCATTATTGTTTTCTGTATTTATAAATAATATTGATGATGGTATATAAAGCTTAATGTCCAAGTTTGCAGATGATACAAAGGTTGGCAGGGTTGTTAAGGACATAACTGATGCTATGCTGCTGAAACAGGATCTAGAGGGGTTGAGCAGATGAGCTGAGAGTTTCAAAGGAAGTTTAACATTGACAAATGTAAAGTACTATATATGGGAAGCAGCAACCCCAGAGCAACGTATCAACTCTGTGGTACTACACTGACAGTGGTAGAGAATGAAAAGGACCTGGGGGTAATTGTGCAGGCAAATATGAAGTTCTCTGAGCAGTGCAGATGGGCTGCAAGAGTAGCTCATGGTGTTTTATCAACAATATACAGGAATTTTTCTAGCAGGGATAAGGAGGTGATTATTCCCTTGTATAAGGCAATGGTCAGGAAACACCTAGGGTACTGTATACAGGTCTGGAGGCCTCATTTCAAGAAGGATGTAGAGCTGCCGGAATGAGTACAGAGAAGGGCAACAAGATTAGTGAATGGAACAAAGGGTTGCTCTTACGAAGAAAGGCTGAAGTTTTGCAAATTACAATGTCTGCAGACTAGGTGCCTGCGAGGTGATCTGATAGAGGTGTATAAAGCCTTGAATGGTTTGAGCATGCTCAATGTTCATGCGATTTTGCCTCTTGCTCAGAATAATCACCTGAGAGGGCATAAATTCAAATTGAAGAAAGACAGACGTAGGATAGATGTGCGGAAATTTGCCTTTAGCCAGCGGGTAGTTTGGTTGGTGGAACAGACTTCCATTCCTTGTCGTCGAAGTTGATAGCCTAAATAAATTTAAGACTCGGTTGGACAGGTATTTTAACGAAAGGAGGGGTGAAGTGGAAGGGGTTTTTTTTTTTTTTTTTGTCTAATGCTGCATAAGCTTCCTTTCTTGCATCATATGCCTCTGCTAATGCTACTAGTCGAAAAGTTTTAGTCCACTTAAACAAGAGGAAAACATCGTTTTGTTGCAATTTAATAATATTTTTTTCGTATTCCAGTTAGGAATTTTTTAAATTTCATTGTTTGATTGTACTTTAATCTAATTTTAATAGTATTTGTATTCCAAATTCGCATTTATGACAAAATGTCTTCCTTCACTAGAGGTTGCATGGGGGGTTTAATATTTCTGGGATCGGGTTGGGGTTTACCACTGTGATCCTGGGGTGTTCAACTGTCCGTGTGTCAATAGTGAGGAACACATTGAGTTTTAAATTATTTTAAATTATGTAATTTTGTTTCAACACATCATTTCTTAATTTATTCGAATGAGGAGATTGGTTAAAAAGAAGAAATCCTACTGACTGAATTTAGTGTCTTAAATAGGACCTTTCTCCCGTAAAAAAAGCAACAAAAAAATTACAAACTTTTTAAAGATTGATATCGACAAAGAAGAATTAATGTGTTATTTATTAACTGATGAAAACATTGTTGAAAGTGTCACCAAGGACGGCAACACCTTGTTTATTTCTAAAATATCATATTTGTAGTATATATTGAATTTTTTATAATTTAGATAATTATAAAAATTCAAGGAATTTATTTGATCACTTCTTTAAAAAGTTTGTAATTTTTTTGTTGCTTTTTTACGGGAGAAAGGACATATTTAAGACACTAAATGCAAAATCTTTACCTGGTCAACCTGGTTTTACTTGCTTTACTTGCAGTACAAGGCTTAGAGACTTGCACAGTCTCTAAGCCTTGTACTGCTTCCTGATCTGTGGAAACTTCGACGGGCTGCTCTTCTAGTTCCGTTTCCCCATGACTTCCATCCGTCCTTGGTGACACTTTCAACAATGTTTTCATCCGTTAATAAGTAACACATTAATTCTTCTTTGTCGATATCAACCCACTGATCAATTATATTTCTGTGAGTTTCTGTTCCTCGAGGGGTATCTCTAACTGCTTGTATAGCAATTTGTCTACTCTTTTGCTCTTTATTGGAAAGAGTTTGATTCTGTCCATCAACTATTCTCAGAAAAACCACTTTATTCCAACAATTTTGAATATCTTACGAAATACCCTCCCAAGCAAGATCAATTTTGTATGCTACTTCCCTTAAATTTAACACCTTTAGAAATTCAGGAACATCACAATCGGAGAACAGCAAATATAAAAGTAGCTCACGTCTGTAATTTACCTTAAAATTATAAATGATTCCTTGGTCAAGGGACTGGATTAATACTGTGGAATTTTTTGGTAAATACATGGCCTGAATCTTTCCATCATTGGATACGAGACTGTCAGCAGGTGGGTGTACTCAACAGTTATCTAAAAACAGTAGTTTTGGTGTGATGCATATTTTTCTCAAATGCCATTGCACTGGTGGCACAAACATTTCGTGTAACCATGTCAAAAATAAATTTGCATTCAACCATACTTTTGAGCTGTTCACGTATTCTACAGGGAAATGTTTTCAGGGATTTTTTATTTTTTTCCCCTCAGAACCCCGAACGAGAGGTATTAGAACCTATAGTACTTAGAACAGTGCTTGAGTTGGAGGTTGAGAAGACGAAAGATATTTGTTGACATTAGACAAACTTCTGTAGATTATAATTTTCAGGATATACGTATGAAGGAAAGTTGTTCCAGAAAACAGAAGTTGAATGAATAAACAAGGAAGATGAAAAGTTGGTTCTGTAGGTTTGAAGTTGAACAATAAATGGATGTTGGCGGGAAGCAGAACGTGTTCAGACTGTTTTGAAAGATAGATCGGGAATTATAGAAGCCAATTCAGAAGAACAGTGCCAATGGAAGTATCTGTAGAAAAAGCATGCAATAGAAACTGTACATCTATGAGACTGTCACAGATGAGTCATTAATTAACCTAACTGCCCTCTTCTGAATGAAATCTAGAAGCCTGAGAGAGATTTTGGGGGCATCGCCCCAGATGTGAGAAAAATATTCCATGGTAAGGCGGATTTGCGATTTGTACAGAGGAAACAACTGTTTGGAAGAGAAGTAATGTCAAGAGCAAAAGAGAAAACCAAGTTTTTTAGATGCAGAGGAAGAAATATTTGTAATGTGCTTGTGCCAAGAGAGATTATAAGTAAGGGTAATCACAAAAGAGATATATCATCTTCACTAGAAATCGGAGTCTCACAAAAGATAAGCACAGTAGCAGAAGAATCCTTTTTATGCGATATAAGACACGGCTGAGTTTTAGATGGATTGAAATCAACTAAGTTGTCTTTGCTCACTGGAGAATTACCTGGAGATCGGCATTTAAGGAATTGGTAGCAGATATTCAAGAAGTTGGTTGAAGCTGATTGAGCAGGGCAAGGTTTCTCAAAATGGAAAGTGGAATGCAATGTGCTATCATTGGCAAAACTTTGGATAGGATTTCCAGTCAATGGAAGAAGATCATTAATATAAAAGAGGAAAAGAGTGGGGGAAAGAACTGAACCTTGGGGAAAACCATCATCATCCCCCGTGCACCATCACCCTCAGTGAGCGAGCTGAGAGAAAACTGGATAACCATTCACAAAAAACAGTTGGCAAACCATAAGATGGAAGCTTGTTTAGTTAAGACTTTTGTGCCAAACACAATTGAAAACCTTTGAGATATCAAGAGCAACTGCTTAGGTTTCACTGAACTTTTCCATTGAATTTGTCCATATATGGGTAACATAAGCCTGAATACCACAAGTGGATCGACACTGACAGAATCCATACTGGAGAGTTGGAGGTTCATTGATTTCTCCATTACTTTAGAAAGAGTAGAAGAAATTGCAATGGGACGATAATTGGATGGGAGGGATTTGTATCCCTTTTTAGGAACTGACTGGATATGAGAAAATTTCCAAGCAGAAGGAAAAAACACCTTTGGAATAAGAAATTGAAAGAAGGCAGCAAAGAACAGGAGTAAGTTGAGGAGCAGAGGTTTTGAGAACAAGTGGAGAAATACCATCAGGACCTGGAGCTTTCTTAGTATTAAGATTTGTCAAAATTCTTCTGACATTCTTTTCACGGAAGACCACAGGAGGCATTGAAGGCAGCATGTTAGCAATGGTCGGAGATGTTTTACAAAGATCAATAATGCATGAGTTGAAAGGAAAATGGGATGCTAGCAGATCAGCTTTATACTTGACCAAACTGACAATAGAACCATCTGGTTTTGACAAAGGTGGGAGCAGAGATGGGCTAAAGTTGTGGCCGATAGCTTTGGAAAGAGACCAGAATGCTCGGCTACCATTACGGCAAGAAGCAAGTTTTCTATTCTTAGCCTGTTCAAAATCTAGTTTGGACTAATGACTGCTTTATAATTGTTGCGAGCATTGGTCTAGGAGGAAAATATAACTGAAAAATTGGAAACAAGCCAATTACGATATGCAACATTCTAATCTTGAACAGCCTTAGCAGATTTATTGGAAAACCAAGGTAAAGATAGAGAACAAGATTTTAATGTGGATTGTAGAATAAAGGATTCCATTCCTACAAGAATAATTTTACTGACACAATCTGAGCAATACGTTGATATCAGAAGTTTTGAAACAATAGTCTGACCAAGGAAAAGAAGAAAAGCAATCTTGCAGGTCATCTCATTTTACATTCTTCTAATGCCAAACAACACAGGTTTGGGAATAGCCATGAGATAAAGGATCCATTGAAGAAGAGACAATCACAAAGTTATGATCTGAGGTGCCTAAAGGACCACTCACTTCAACCGTTTACTTAGAAGAGTTGTTTGTGAGAAAAATATCAAGTGTGTTGGCTGTATGGTTAGGACTGTCTGGCATTCTGGTAAGTAGATGAACAATCTGTGCGAGGTCATTAGTAATTGCAAAAGCCTCAGCATCTTGACCAGCTGGGTCTGTGTGACTAGAGAACGGAAGCCAGCTGGAGTTCTGAACATTAAAATCACTAAGGAAAATTACCTCACTGTTAGGAAAATGGGACTGGAGAAAGTCAATTTGCAAAGAGAGGAAGTCAAAGAGCTCCAAATGATTAATGGAGTTAGGAGAACGGTTGAGACAACAAATGAATTTCACAGAATGATGTAGAGAGCTTTTGAGCCAAAGAAGATTGAAAAGAGGAGATTCCAAATTATGAAGACTCTGACAGGGAATATCGGAATGGACAAATGCATAAATACCGCCTTTGAGGCGAAAGGAATCGTACAGCGAATAATTTGAGCAACTGAGATGAGCAGTGGTTGAACCAACTGATAACTGAGATTCTGTCAGAAAAAGTACACGGGTGTTTGGCAGATTGTATGTGGAAATGACCACCGTTGAGATTAGAATTGACACCACATACATTTTTGAAATGAACAAAGAAGTGTTTGGGAGGTTTAGATCATTTCGCAGATAAGTTTGCTCTATTAGTTTGACAATTCATGGTGCATTCAATAGTAAGAAAGTGTGGGGGAGCGTGCTGTATAAAGTAGTGAAATTTTTGGATATGGCATACACATGGTAAGAATATACACAGATCCTTGACATAAAGTAGCCTCGACAATGCCCCCTCCCCTTGCATACTCACTACTCGGACTCCCTCTAGTCATTGTCTGGCAGAGTAGAGGTAGCAAGATTATAGGTATAGGTAATATATTATAGTAGAGATAGCAAGATTATATATACACTAGCTGATCCAGAGGCCACTAGAGAGTTACCAATAGGTTCGGTCCGGTGTACTAACTAGCGGCAGGCGTGCGAACACCATTTTAGAGCTGTACCTCGAAATGTAAGGAAGTTTGGATCTTGCCATAGTGTTCATCATAACCCCAAAAGACATTAGTCATACTGCATGATAGAAGAGGGGGGGAGGGGGGTTTGACTGGAACTTAGCTCTGGAGACTAAACGTGGGTTCCACCAGTTCAAGCCTCCAATAAGCAAACTGGTGGTATTGCACTGGTTGACGAGAGTCATCTACCACCTAGTATTGCCTGGTAACACAGATTGGTAGCATTCATCCATGTGGTGTAGGTGCCACACCTTGATCCCTGCTTACGTTGGTTCACACATGGGTGGTTCACCAACGGTGTGCTTGCGCATGGGGGTTATACCCAGGATTACTAAGAGTCCCACCCTCATGGTGGTGCAAGCAGAGGATTTGGCTGTCAAATCCACTTCTTCGCCGAAATTGGGGGTCCACTTGACTTGAGTGTCACCAAAATATCAGTTCCATCAGCGTTTTAGACTCCCAGGTAGCAAGCACAGATTGTCTGGTATATTAGTATTAGTAACGGCCGCATGGTGCAAGAAAGCCTATGGCTTATGCTGCACCAGCCAAAAAAAAAAAAATCCGAACAAAACAATGATAAAAACAAAAAATAAATAAATAAATAAAATAAATAACTAAATAATAATAATTAATAAATAAAAAAATAAATAAAATAAAATATAAATAAAAAGGAAATTAAACCTATCATCCTATGCGCTTCCCTTACCCGAAAGTACTATCCAGATGACCTTTGAATTTCCCCAAACTGTCCGCCTCTACCACCCATGTAGGCAACGTATTGCAGTAATTTATAACTCGCTGGCTAAAATAAAACTTCCTGCAGTTCAATCTAAACATTTCCCCCCATAACTTGAATTTATGTCCCCTAGTTCTAGCATCATTTATAATCTTGAAAATTTCATCCTCATTCATTTTATTGATGCCTCTCAGAGCCTTAAATAGCTCAATCAAATCTCCTCTAAGGTGTCTAGTTTCCAAACTCTGCAACCCACATATTCGAAGTCTTTCTTCATAAGGACGCCCTTTTGCCAATCTCACCAGGCGAGTTACCCTTCTTTGCACCCTTTCAAAAAGCTCGATGTCTTTCTTTAGGTGCAGTCTCCATACTTGAACACAGTATTCCAAGTGTGGTCTAACATAAGCCTTATATAATGGGATTATCACGTCCCTATCTCTACTTGCAAAAGTTCAATAGATCATCGATAGGACACCATGGGCCTTCCTTGCAACCTGTTTACTATGCTCAGAGAATTTCATGTCTGCCGTATCGTAACACCCAAGTCCCTTTCCTCCAGTACTGGGTTTAGTTGAACTCCACCAAGTGAATAAGTTTTTTTGGGATTACTGTTTCCCAGGTGTAATACCTTACGCTTTGTTGGATTAAAGCACAGCTGCCATTTTTCTGACCATTCTTGAAGTCTATCTCGGTCTCTCTGAAGAAGCTCAGCTTGACAGTGATCATTAACTACTCTACCAATTTTAACATCATCTGCAAATTTAGACATCACGCCCTCTATCCCTTCATCAATGTCGTTTATGAAAATTAAAAACAACAGTGGTCCTAATACTGATCCTTGGGGAACCCCACTTCTTACATCAACCCAATCTGAGGAATAGCCATTTATCACAACCCTCTGCCTCCTGCCCTGAAGCCATCCTTCTATCCATCTAAGGATTTTCCCAGTGATTCCAACCTGTTCCAGCTTATAAAGCAACCGCTCATGTGGGACTGAGTCAAAAGCTTTGCTGAAATCTAAATAAACAATGTCGAAATTATTCCCTAAAACCAACTCGTAAGTGACCCTTTCGAAATAGCGAACCAGATTTGTTAAACATGATTTTCCCTTTACAAAACCATGCTGAGTATTCTTGAGAATTTCAATTCGATCCAAATGATCCTGAATTCCACCCTTGATCATTGCCTCCATGATTTTCCCTACTACTGAAGTCAGACTGACAGGTCGATAATTTCCAACGATAAATTCCCTCAAATATCTGAGAGAATATCTGAAACAACCTCAAGGGTGATGGAAAACCCAATAAAGATTGGGTTTTTTGGAAAATTCACTTTTGCAGTCACCTATTGCAGGTGCATTGTCTGTCATAATGGATATAAGTTTCTTAATTAGTAGCTTTTCTGATGTTATAGTTTCTAAATGCATTGTAGATACTCTTTCCCCTGGTACTTTTCCCATGAGAAGAATTTTAAATAGTTCTTTGAATACTAAAAGTGTAAATACATTTAAGTGTACCATGACACACAAACATAAGAGGAATAATCAAAACAAAGTAAACACCAAACACACATTTCCAAATGACTTAAGATTTGATTGCACATCAATTGCACTATAATGATTATAGAACAGTTTATACTGAATAACTAACTTAAGGCAGCTGTTTCCTGGTAATGGAATGGGGGTTATACAAGAGGCCCTCTTAATAATAATATAACAACATAAAAAAAAGTTCAGAATAAAATATATCGGTCACTGAAAAAGTTATCAAAAAGAGTCACTCAAAAAGTTATCTACCTTGGTAATAAAAAATAATTCAGCTTCACTCCCATATCAATATAGATTCCCTTGATTTTGGGGGACAACAAAGAAGAAATACCTAGAAAAAATTCTTTGTTCTGGTCTCTTGAATGCATGTTAAAAATGCACCTCAACATGCAACACATAACATGTTAAGGTGTGTCTTTACAATTTCATGATATCTTGCTACACCAACATTCAACTGAACTTCCAGATCACAAATAGATAAACAACTATTTTCTTTCAATAACGTTTCGGCTTGCTCAATGTTTTCATCATTCACTGAGGTTGACGGACACCCACTTTTTTCTTCCGTCATTAAAATGCTTCCACCATTTAAATACAGCCATTCTGCCTAAGGCTTCTTCATCATATGCTTCTTGGATCATCTCAAATGTATTCTGACCACTTTTGCCTAACTTTACACAAAATTCAATCACGATTCTTTGTCTAACAATTAACGAAATATCTTTCTCATCCCCATCATAAAACACACTTCACATAAACTGTTATAACGAACACAAAAATTAATACTACGTGATATACTTGCACAAACTAACTAAGAAAAGGTGGGGGAACATTCCTAGACCGCAAACCCATCGCTCATTTCCATACCAACGAAGCAGTGTTGCCAGTCCCCATATTTTCGGAACAGCCCTCGTCAATAGCTTTACTCCCTCTTCCCCCACATATAATTCTCTGATGATTTTATATATTAATATATATAAAATCATCTTCAGCCATTGTTAATCCACTGCAGGATGAAGGCTTCCTCAACACATTTCCAGCAACTGAATTCTTGATTTTCTGTTACCATTGTACACCAACAAATTTCGCAATTTCATTAACCCACCTCATCTTTGGCATTTTGAGTCAAGCGGTATCCATTCCAAAATAAATTCGGCATGCCATTCTCTGTGTGACCGTCAGTCTTTGTAAAGCTTTGCAATTCAATATCCATGTTTCATAACCTTATGTTAGGACAGGGAGGATACACTGATCAAAAACTTTTCATTTAAGACAGTGGGGAAAGTTTGTCTTGAAGACTATATTAAGACTTTCATCAACCGGTCAAATACCATCACTTTGCTTATTGGAGACTTGAAGTGATGAAACCCATGTTTAGTCTCTAGAGCAAAGTTTCTGTCACCCCCCCCCCACACTTCTCCTTCAACCCATGCACGGTGCTAAGTACTATAGGTTTTGATACCATTCGTGTTTGGGGTTTTCATAAAAAAAAAAAAAAAAAAAAAAAATTAAGCTTTCCAAATACCTGTCATCCCAATTTAATGCACTGTTCAATAACCATCATGATATTTTAATTTTGTTGCAATTTCTTGCCCATATACATTTCTCCTACTAGTTCTCATCAAAAATCGGCCATAATTATTTTTTGTTCTGGGAAATTTTTTGAACATAACCTGTTTTCTTAATATTCATCTTCAAACCAAACTTCTTGCTTTCATGCAGAAGCTCTTCAATGTTTTTCTGCAATTGTTCTGGATCATTAACAAAGAGAATGATATCCTCTGAAAAGCATAAATAACTGAGGTAATCCCCATTTATCTTGAGTCCTTTTATTGTCCCAATTTACCTTGCAAAAAATTTCTTCTAAACACTCGGTCAAATGCTTTTTCATAGTCAATGAAAGCTATACATAATTGAAGTTTGTGCTGCTCTTGCTGCACAGTTTGGGCGTGATCTACTGTACTGAAGCTACTCTCCTTTATAGCGACCACCACATTCTAGCATATATTTCATATCACTTGTTTGTTTTTTTGGATTGTGCCCTACCAAATATTGAGCTTACTGTTCTTGAAAACATCTTTGCGAAAATCTTGTAGACAAGTGGCAATACACTTATTGGTAGGTCATTTTTTAAATCTGCCTTGTCATCTTTTTTGTGCAATAGGGTGGCTTCCGCATTTTCCATGCTACTTTCTTTCTAAAGGTACTTTCTAAAGTAGAAAGCATTCTGAAAATAGTCTGGCTAGAGTTTTAAATACTGATGGCGTCCAGCTTTCAAGACTGACTTAGTTAGTAATAACCATGTGATGCAAGAAAGCCTAAAGCTTATGTTGCACCAGCCAAAAAATAAATAAAAATAATAATACTTGGGGGCTTGGCCCCTGCTCGCTTAGCTTGCCAAGCCCCGGACACACTTTTCAACGTAAAATGTAGAGGTATGATGGAGTAAGTCAAATCTTTTCTACCTAAAATACACCTGTCGAAAAGCACTAATCGATATCTAACAAGGAAATGACCTATGTAATTATTTACCTGTGCATTTGAAGTGATGTAATTGTCCCACTCACTTGTACCACGTGACACGCATCCCTTCTCCCATTGGCTAACCCATGACACGGCATTCTCAAGGTTCAATAAATTATTTAGCTGCATTTACATAGGCCTTTTGCTTCGGGTTCCATAATGCACAAGGAATATTGTTGCATCGGAAAGAGCAGGACTAAAATATTTACAAAATACTAAACTATTTACAAATGTACAAACTATACCAGGTCCCTTCATAAGCTAACATTGCAATGGAACATCAAATGATGCCAGGTGCAGTCATGCATTAGACAGAAGCATGTGCACAAGATTGACAAAGGAGGCAGTTATGGCTTGAATAAGTGACGCAAATGCCCAGCCCTCTTCTCCTACTGACTCGAATAAATATCACCAGGAGGAAAACTTTTTAATGTATAGAGATAAAAATAAATAAAAAATAATAATAATAAATTTAAATACAATAAATAATAATAACAGAAAAGAAAACAGACAACCTATGCATTTCCCTCCTCCCGCAGATAACAGTCTAGATGACCTTTAAATTTCCCCAAACTGTCAGCCTCTACCACCCATGTAGGTAACTTATTCCAGTAGTTTACAACATATTGGTTAAAATAAAACTTCCTGCAATCCACTCTAAACATCTCTCCCCCATAATTTGAACTTTCGCCCCTAATTTTAGAATCATTCATAACAATTAAGCTTTCATTCTCATTCATTTTACTATAGCCTCTCAGAGCCTTAAACACCTCAATAAAGTCTCCTCTAAGGTGCCTAGTTTCCAAGCTGTGCAACCCACATAATCAAAATCTTTTCTCAAAAGGATGATCCTTTTGCCGATCTCACCAGGCGAGTTACCCGTCTCTAAACCCTTTCAAGAAGATTTATGTCTTTTTAGGTGTCCACAATGAAACACAGCATTCCAAGTGTGGTCTAACAATAGCCTTACATAATGAGATTATGACATCCTTATCTCTACTAGCAAATGTTCAATAAATCATCGATTTATTGAACATTTGGGCCTTCCTTGCAACATGTCTACAATGCTCGGAGAACTTCATGTCTGATTGCATCGTAACTCCCAAATCACTTTCTTCCAATACTGACTTTAAGTTCAACTCAACCAAGTGTATAAGTTATTTTGGGGATGCTGTTCCACAGTTGTAATGCCTTGCACTTTGCAGGATTAAATCATAGCTGCCACTTTACTGACCATCCCTGAAGTTATTTAGGTTACTCTGAAGAAGCTCTGCTTGGCGGTGATCATTAACTACTGTACCAATCTTTACATCTACAAATCTAAACATCATGCCCTCTATCGCTTCATTGATGGCATTTAAGAAAAACAATGGTGGTCCCAATATTGATCCCTGGGGAACTGCATTTCTTACATTAACCCAATCTGAGGAATATCCATTTATAGCAATCCTCTGCCTCCTTTCCTGAAACCAACCTACTATCCATCTAGGGATTTTTCATGTGATTCAAACCTGTTTCAACTTACAAAGTAACCACTCATTATGGATTGAGTCAAATGCTTTGCTCAAATCCAAATAAACAATGTTGAAATTATTCCCTAAATCCAGCTCACGAGTAACCATGTCAAAACAGTTAACCAGATTCGTTAAACATGATTTCCCATTTACAAAACCATTCTCTACATCCTTCAGAATTCTATTTTTATCCTGATTTCCACCCTCGATCACTGCCTCCGTGATTTTCCCTACTACCGAAGTTACACTGACTGGTCAGCAATTTCACACTACACTCTTCCCTTAGAACCACCTTTACATATTGGCGATACAATAGCACTTTTCCAATCCAAAAGAATCTCTCCCAAGTCCAGTGATGCTCTCATAATTAGCCTCAATGGTTCAAAGCGCTCACCTGCTGCCTCCCTTAAAATTATAGGGTATATGTCATCAGGAGCCTTACTGGCCTATAGGCTCAAGTTTTTTCATTAAATTATCATGTGAAATTTCAATATCATTACTTAATTCATTCCAGCAATTTCAAATTGACAAAGGGTTTTTCTTCTGTAGATATCGATGCAAAGTAACTGTTGAGTTCATCCAACAGCTGGGGTATCTAATACAATCTTACATCCATTGCATAATGGTTCAATCTGTTTCATCCCTCTCTTCTTTGCATTTATATATGAGAAGAATTCCTCATCCCCATTCTTCGCCAGTGATTTCTCATAATCTGCCTTTGCCAGCCTAACATTTGCTGTGGCACTATTACAGATCACTTTGTAGCTATTATAGGCTTTAGTACTTTTTATTGCTGTGTAACTTTTCCATGCTGTCTCTTTCTGCTTGAGTAATCTGGTAACTTCATTATTTATCCAACTTGAAATCCTCCTCATGGAATATTTTTTTAATGGTATACACACAATCAAGGGTTCTGTCATTCGTGTTTTAAAGGATACCATAATTCAATTGTATTTGCTCTCTGCGAGTTATTTATCCAGTTAACAGAGGCCATGTAACATCTTTAGCCATCATAATTTCCTTTCCTGAAATTATAACCAATTCCTTTGCCTTTAACCACTGCAACCTCTCTCTTTATTGTCCACCATAAAACTCAGTGATCACTTCCTGCTACTGGTTCTTGTACAGTCAGCCCTATAATGTCATCTGGTCTATAATATTCTTTTCCCTAGTACTTTTCTCCTGACATATTAAACAATCATCTAGTTGATTTAAAAATGTTGTTCCCCATGTCAAGTTTCCTTCCCATTTGCTGCAATGAATTATAGGAAAATTAAAATCACCATAATAAGACATTCACTTCCTTGCCCATTCCAACTGCATGTATAGGCTCTAATCATAATCTTCACAATCACCTGGCCTGTAGATTTGTGACTGGGTCCTACTGCTTGGTCATGCCTTTTTCATTAATTTTATAGAATCTTCTACTTCTACAAAAATAATTGGTACAGCTCTTGTATCTGGTGTTGGATCCAGTTGTTGTCCTTTATCCTTATAGAGATTTGAATAAAATTTTTCCACGTGTTTAGTATTTGTTGGTGAGTTTTCTTGTTGTGCCTATAAATATATATATATAAATATATGTGTGGTTTGTAGAATTAATAGTGTCTGTGAAAATGGAAAAGTACACAATGTGCCAGAACTAAGAGAAGTTTAAGGGATAGTAGAAAGTGGAAGTGAAGCAGAGGTTAAACATGTGAAAGAATTTGAAAAACTGAGGGGGGGGGGGGGAAAGGAAGCAATATACAAGTAAATTAATAAATAAATAAATAATACTATATTCAGATATGGGAGGGCAATTTTAGCAAGAGGTCAAATCAAGGAATGGTAAATACGCAGAATCTGAATATATGATACATAACCAGGAAATTCATCAGGGGGACTACTCGTGACCATGTATCAGGCACTGCGTTTCCAAGCTTATTTGTAGTATTAGAAAAGGGGGGGCAAATATGCAGCCTTTTATCGTAATACTAGTAGACAAGGTAGTCCCTACGCAGTGTAAAATGTAAATTAAAATAAATACAAATATATAAAAATTAATAAAAGTGTAATGTGGAATATAAAACAAATGTATGTGAGGTGCATGAAAAAGTATAGTGAAGTAAAGTATATGCCTGTTATAGTGATCACCTTTGCAAATTGAATTTTGATTCTAATAAGCAAAAATCAACAAATATTATCCACAGGCTATAAAAAGAAAGATGTAAAGCACATATTTACACTTTATTACCAAGAGTTTATTACTAATTAAATGATGCGTGAAAATTGGAAGAACGTTATCCACAGGTTAGCAAAATAAAAATAAATTTATAATTACAGCTTAATTAATATACATATTCATTAAACATAACTCGTCAAAGTGATAGTTTCCAAGCTTGAGAGGGTTTTGAACGAGGAAATTAGCAGGCGTTTGCATGAAGATGAAGATATTATAAAATGAATTGAAAATAGGAGGCTGAGATGGTTTGGACAACTACGCATGAATGAAGAGAGATGGCCTAAAATTTTATATGAGTGGATACCACAAGGGAAGAGAAGACGTCATAGAAAATCATGGAAGGAGGGTGCAATGTCAGTTATGAGAGAGAGAAATTTGAAAGTTGAAGATGCCCAAGTCTGGTGATTTTTGGAAAATGGGAACGACAAGGCGATGGCCTTGTCGTTCCCATCTTCGTATAAAGTCGAACATAGATAGATTAAACTTAACACTTTGTAATATGATTATAATTTTAAATAGTAACTTATTTTAATTTGCTTTAAATTATAACTACAATGTCTATTTACAGATTTTTCAACATTGTATAAGTCTATATTCACGATCATTTGCACGAGTTTCTTCAAAAGCTCTCCTCAGGACGGCTATAGCTTCACGAGTTTGCCGTTTTGTACTAGAATTCATTCTGGATCATCTTCATTTTCATCCTCCTTGGCAAAATTATCAATAACAGACTGAGCAATTTCTTCTTCTGTTAAAGCTGTAATAACTACCCATTTATAACAGACTGTACAAACAAAGAGCGCAATAAACCAAAAACTGCAAATTCTTTTTATTGTTTTATGGTTGTAACTTCCACAAGTGTGATTTAGAAAAATATCAGAGAGGCATTCAAAATTGATTCTTATGGGATTCTAATAAACAATGAAAGTGTAGTGCATTTTATTGATTTGAATCGATTCTTTGAAATTTGATAATCTAAAGCACCTAACTACACACGCATTAGATATTAATATTAGAATTAGCATTGACAGCAGCAAATGATGCAAGAAAGCAAGCTTATACAGCATCAGCCAAAAAAAATATTCCCATTTCACTTATCTATTTGCTCAGAAAGTTTGTTCCACAATGACAGATGGAAGTTTGTTCCAGCAATTAACCACTTGCTGGCTAAAGGCAAATTTCCCTATATCTATTCTGTAACTAGCCTTCCTCAATTTGAATTTATGCCCTAACAAGTGCGTAAATTTGAGCAAGAGGAAGAATCCCATCACGAATGAGTTTGCTCAAGCCACTCAAAGTGTCATATACCTCAATCAGCTCACCTCGCAGGTGCCGTCTCCAGAAGCAGCAATTTGCAGAACTTAAACCTTCCTTGGTAAGAGCACCCCTTTGTTCCCCTCATCAATCTCGTTGCCCTTCTCTATATTCTTCTAGCATCTCTATATCCATCATAAAATGAGGCCTCCCGACCTGTATGCAATACTCAACGTGTGGCATGACCACTTCTGTATCACCTTATCCCTGCTAGCAAGGTTCCTATATATAACTGACAAGACCCCCATGAGCTGTCCTGGCAGCTTATCTACACTGCTCTGAAAATTTCATATCTGATGGCATGTTACCCCCAGATCTTTTTCATTGTACACTACCCTAAGTGCAGTACCACAAACTTAGTGCATTACTCTGGGATTACTGCTATCCATATGCAGTACTTTGCATTTGTCAATGTTAAACTTCAGTTGCCAACATTTGTATCATCTGCAAACTTGGAAATTAAGCCTGATATACCTTCATCAATATCACTGATAAATATAGAAAACAACAATGGGCCCAACCAAATCCTGGAGGACACCACCAATAACAATAGTCCATGAACAGTAGTGTCCATTTATTACCACTCTGTCTTCTCTCACTCAACCATCCATTTATCCATATCAGCAACTTGCCCCTAATATCATACTGCTCAAATTGTACAGCAGTCTTATGTGCTACAGTACCAAAAGCTTTCGTGAAATCCAAGTATATGATAGTAAAATTATTATTATTATTTTTTTTTTTTTTTTTTGCATCCAAATTTATATTCCATATCCAAATTACCACATGTACATACACGTAATACATATATATATATATATATATATATATATATATATATATATATATATCAGTGAATTTAGTTTCCTTCCAAGTGTAGCTACACATTCTAACACAACACTGAAACTGTTGGTAAAACCCTGTTCAGAAATTTCCCTTCAGAAAATCTGCCACATTCTCTTTTGCTGTCATGAACACAAGCATACCTTTTGCTTAGGATGTCTTTTTCCTTTTCTTTTATTATTTATTAAGTATTTATTTTACTTAATTTTATTATTATTATTTTACTCTTCAATCAGAAGAAATTTCAATTGATCAATATTTTTGTTAAGACTCAATTTGTGGAACCACCTTGAATAAAATTTTGGTGATATTCAAATGTCTTGCCAAAGTGAATTTTTTTATATTACAGCAATTATAAGGTCAGACATATCTACGCGAACCACGTCTTTATCTTTTGAACAATTTCATTATTCTTGTGAGTTCCTGAACATATCCACTTTAGGCAACATATTTCTTACATTCTATAAACTACTAAATAAATTAATTAAAAAATTAAACAAAAAATAAATAAACATTCCTCTCTTCAAATTATTCACCTTGACAATCTTGGTTCAAATACCTGAACGGTCTCCCAGACTAATTTCACAAACTTTCCATAAAATTTGATAATTCTTTGTTGTAAAACACAATCACTAATTTTTAAGATAACAAGGAAAAAGACAACCATTATCCATTCTAGGAAATAGCAGAATTGGCCTAATTCTTGTACAAATAACACTAACAGACAAAGAAACAAATCAGAATGATCAAAATGATCGCCTGTAGAAGCTAGACAATAAAATTAGCCTCATTACCTAATGGCTGCATTATGTAAGTAAAATAATGATTAATCTACTTAAACCATCTTACCTGTAATATATGTATTCAAGAATAGTGTTATATATTTAAAAAATATACATATCATGCACACAAATAATTAATTAATACAGCTGCACTCACTTCTCCTTGGTTGAGCTTGTGGAGCAGAGGATGAACCTTGTGTGACAGGAATCCTGTCACTGACCTCTGTTCTCTCACAGTGGTCATTGGAACAAGCAGTAGGGACAGTGGTAGCTGCACTGCACCCTGGAAAGTCAGAAGTGGTTGCCACTGGCCCACTGGCAGACCACCAACTACATGGACCTATACCAGTAATTAATTTAAGTAGCAAAATTGACTTCAGGCTCTAATGATTTCAGACTTCAGACACTTACTTTTAGAATTTTATTTACAAACTTGGACCTAACCATGTCTTATATAAGAAATTCCACCATTTTAATATATTATGATTTAATTTATAATACGATAATATGATTTAATTTATAACACGATTATAATATGATTTAATTTACATTTATAATATACGTAATTAAAATTTTTAATCTGAATTATTATAAATTTAACTGACATAAAAGCAAAAGCAAAAACTACAAAATTTAAGTGGTTGCAATAGCAATAAATTGCTTTGAAGAATATGTTAAAAGTTATTAAAAGCACTTGATGAATCAAAACAATTTAATGTATAAAAAGGTGGGGGGTTCAAATAATTAGTTGAATTGATATTTTAGAAAGACAGGCTAAAATCTAGTCAAATAAATCAGAGCAAGCAGAATTAATTACAGCAACTGTTAATTCCCTAAGAATTGACTCATATGTACATAATATGCCCACATCATATTTGTAATTTGGGCATTGTGCCAAGTGCTTAAATGCTTACAGCTGCATAAAATGCCAGTGCACAAATTGATTTGTATATCAAAAGCAAAACTTGTTAAGAGACTCATGAAACTAACTATGAATAATAAGAAAATATTTAAAAAAAAAAAAGAAAATGAACTATAATGAGCAATACTAATCTAACACATGTAATGATTCAGCTCTTGAAATTTATTAAAAATTCTGCAATTTAACTGAATGCACTTTAATAAAAAAAACACTTAAGCTGTTTGGTTCCATTTCAAGAAGTCATCACTGTAGTGCAGAGTTTTTTACAATTAGTTAAAATAACAGCCAACATATACGCACCAGTCTAAAAGATTGGAATAACAGCGTATGACAACAGCTTTCATAATTTTTTTTTTTTTTTTTTTTTTAATTAGCTATGACAATGTATGGTTTAAAAGAAAAAGAAACAACACACTACAAAGTATTTTAAGATTTTTTTTATTAAGCACTGAAAAATTAACAGCAAAAAATATCGAAATTATTCATATTAGCACTTATAGCGATTTTTCATCAAAATATCCTCCATGAGATTTTCACTGTCTTACACGGATGTGGCATTCTGGCAATTAATTTTATAAGTGTCTATAATAGTCTAGTAATAATCTTAACTAACATTATTCCAAATAATATGCAAGGTTTCCCATAAATTTTGTGAATATGGGCAGACTTCTTAGACATTTATTGTTACACCAATGCACGCACACACACATACAAGTGTTTTGGGTGATTATCGCACACATAATCAATAGTGGAATTCTAGGGATTAAACTGTGATAAATAAGTATGATGAAAGTTCCAATCACATAGTTTTGTGTGTGTGTGTGTGTGTGTGTGTGTGTGTGTGTGTGTGTGTGTGTGTGTGTGTGTGTGTGTGTGTGTGTGTGTGTGTGTGTGTGTGTACAGTGCTTTTTTTGTAAGAATATAGGTGCCGGTACTCATTCTCTGCTATCAGGAAAAATTGAAAATTAAAAGGATATGAAAAGTGCTCTGAAAATTTTTTTCTCCTGATATTGTTACTTTAGTAGCAATGTTTTCAGAAGAAGGCAACGAATTAAGTATATTAACACACAGTTTATTAAGCATAAATATAAAAAAAATAAGTAAAATGTGAGTAAAATAATTAAAAAATAATAACATACGTAAAATAATTTTATAATAAAGTTTTTGTAGACTATTCCAAATTTTTTTCATCCGACACCCTATGCCAGGGGTCGGCAACCTTTACTGAGTAAGGAGCCATTTTTGATCTAATTTTTAAAAAAAGGAGGGGGGGGGCCAAGAGTTGTTTAAGAAATGGAATAGAGAGGAAAGGTGTTTATTGAAATATATATATATTTTTTAAATATATTTATATTTATATATATTATATATATTTTTTATATATATATTTTTTAAATAATATTTATTAATACTGAAAAAATGAACAAATATCCAATTAGGTACAAATTAATGTGACTTTTGCTGATGAACTTCTTGAGCAAGTGTCTTCCAACATTTTGCGAGTACTGTATGTCGTAATTAAACATGCTCGCATTGTTCAGACAACGGTTTCCTGATTTATTTTTAATAGAGTTCGTGTTCAAAAATGTTTGCTCGCAGAAATACGTTGAACCAAAAATTGAGAAATCCAAATACAAATATTTTCAAATTGATATATTGGACCGGTAAGCTACACCATGCATCAAACACAATTTGGTCTGCATTTTAAACTCATCTATCGCCGTCCATTTGTGTAGAATTGCAAGGGCAGCTTTTTGCTTCTCCAAATCCTCAATTTCAGTTTTAAAGCATTTCAGTCTTGCACTCCACATGTCCTTGATTTTTAAGTCCTCTAACTCCATTTCAAACTATGCTTCATGTGGGCTGTAAAGTTAAAGAGCAGCAGTTACATGTTAAAAGTGCTGCATGTGGCTCGCAGGCCACAGGTCGCCGACCCCTGTCCTATGCAGACTTCTTTTCTTCCTCTTTGTGTTGGTTGCTGAATGCCGTTTCCGAAGCAGCCACGAATCGACATATTTTGCTGGATCAAAGCGGGTCAGCAGTAGGACTACAATATTAAGAAACAGTAGTGAAGAAACTTTTTGTCATCAACGAAGCCCTGGTTGGGCTGGTGATCAGATTCATTTGTGAAAATCCTTGTTCACCAAATGCTTCAATTCTTCCGAAACCTTCTTATCAATTAGGTATCCCCCGAATTGCACCTCTTTCATTACACTGTAACCTAATTGACAATTTTCTAACTTCACTTTCACCAAATGCCAACAATTCATGTTTAGAAGGATTAATAACTTCGTTGTCCTCGTTTTCCTTCTCTCGTCATCGGTATTGTCACTAGTTCTTAAATTTGAATTTTTTTTTTCTTTTCTTT